>NC_135312.1:71205200-71375988 GCF_048772815.1 Callospermophilus lateralis
GTCCTATTGAGGAATTTGGAGCCCGACCCCACAGTATGTAGATCATAGCCAACTTTTTCTTCTATCAGACACCATGTCTCTGATTTGATATCATGTTCCTTGATCCACTTTGAGTTAACTTTTGTGCATGGCGAGAGAAAGGGATTCAGTTTCATTTTGTTGCATATGGATTTCCAGTTTTCCCAACACCATTTGTTGAAGATGCTATCCTTCTTCCATTGCATGCTTTTAGCCCTTTTATCGAATATAAGATAGTTGTAGTTTTGTGGATTGGTTTCTGTGTCCTCTATTCTGTACCATTGGTCCACCCGTCTGTTTTGGTACCAGTACCATGCTGTTTTTGTTACTATTGCTCTGTAGTATAGTTTGAAGTCTGGTATAGCTGTACTGCCTGATTCACACTTCCTGCTTAGCATTGTTTTTGCTATTCTGGGTCTTTTATTTTTCCATATGAATTTCATGATTGCTTTCTCTATTTCTACAAGAAATGCCATTGGGATTTTGATTGGCATTGCATTAAACCTATAGAGAACTTTTGGTAATATCGCCATTTTGATGATGTAACTTCTACCTATCCATGAACAGGGTATATTTTTCCATCTTCTAAGATCTTCTTCTATTTCTCTCTTTAGGGTTCTGTAGTTTTCATTGTATAAGTCTTTCACCTCTTTTGTTAGGTTGATTCCCAAGTATTTTATTTTTTTTGAGGATATTGTGAATGAGGTGGTTGTCCTCATTTCCATTTCAGAGGATTTGTCGCTGATATACAGGAATGCCTTTGATTTATGCGTGTTGATTTTATAGCCTGCCACTTTGCTGAATTCATTTATTAGCTCTAATAGTTTCTTTGTAGACCCTTTTGGGTCTGCTAGGTATAGAATCATGTCATCTGCAAATAGTGATAATTTGAGTTCTTCTTTTCCTATTTTTATGCCTTTAATTTCTTTCATCTGTCTAATTGCTCTGGCCAGTGATTCGAGAACTATGTTGAACAGAAGTGGTGAGAGAGGGCATCCATGTCTTGTTCCAGATTTTAGAGGGAATGCCTTCAGTTTTTCTCCATTCAGAATGATGCTAGCCTGAGGCTTAGCATAGATTGCTTTTACAATATTGAGGTATGTTCCTGTTATCCCTAGTTTTTCTAGAGTTTTGAACATAAAGGGATGCTGTACTTTGTCGAATGCTTTTTCCGCATCTATCGAGATGATCATATGGTTCTTATTTTTAAGCCTATTGATGTGGTGAATAACATTTATTGATTTTCGTATATTGAACCAACCTTGCATCCCAGGGATAAATCCTAACTGATCATGGTGCACAATTTTTTTGATATGTTTTTGTATCTGGTTCACCAGAAGTTTATTGAGGATTTTTGCATCTAGGGTTCATTAGAGATATTGGTCTGTAGTTTTCTTTCTTTGAAGTGTCTTTGTCTGGTTTAGGAATCAGGGTGATGTTGGCCTCGTAGAATGAATTTGGAAGTTCTCTCTCTTTTTCTATTTCCTGAAATAGCTTGAAAAGTATTGGTATTAGTTCCTCTTTAAAGGTTTTGTAAAACTCTGCTGTATACCCATCCGGTCCTGGGCTTTTCTTAGTTGGTAGTCTTTTGATGGTATCTTCTATTTCCTCAATTGATATTGGTCTGTTTAGGTTGTCAATATCCTCCTGACTGAATCTGGGCAAATCATATGACTTAAGAAATTTATCGATGCCTTCACTATCTTCTATTTTATTGGAGTATAAGGATTCAAAATAATTTCTGATAATCTTCTGTATTTCTGAAGTGTCTGTTGTGATATTGCCTTTTTCATCCCGTATGCTGGTAATTTGAGTTCTCTCTCTTCTTCTCTTCGTTAGCATGGCTAAGGGTCTGTCGATTTTATTTATTTTTTCAAAGAACCAACTTTTAGTTTTGTCAATTTTTTCAATTGTTTCTTTCATTTCGATTTCATTAATTTCAGCTCTGATTTTAATTATTTCTTGTCTTCTACTTCTTTTGCTGTTGTTTTGCTCTTCTTTTTCTAGGATTTTGAGTTGAAGTATTAGATCATTTATTTGTTGGTTTTTTCTTTTTTTAAGGAATGAACTCCAAGCAATAAATTTTCCTCTTAGAACTGCTTTCAATGTGTCCCATAGATTCCGATATGTTGTGTCTGTGTTTTCATTTATCTCTAAGAATTTTTTAATTTCCTCCTTGATGCCTTCTATAACCCATTGATCATTCAGTAACCTATTGTTCATTCTCCAAGTGATGCATGATTTTTCCTTACTTCTTTTATCGTTAATTTTCAATTTCATTCCATTATGATCAGATAAGATGCATGGTATTATCTCTACTCCTTTATATTGTCTAAGAGTTTCCCTGTGACATAATATATAATCTATTTTTGAGAAGGATCCATGTGCTGCTGAGAAAAAAGTGTAACTGCTTGATGTTGGGTGGTATATTCTATATATGTCAATTAAGTCTAGGTTATTAATTGTGTTATTGAGCTCTATAGTTTCCTTATTCAACTTATGTTTGGAAGATCTGTCCAGTGGTGAGAGAGGTGTGTTGAAGTCTCCCATGATTATTGTATGGTGGTCTATTAGACTCTTGAACTTGAGAAGAGTTTGTTTGATGAACATAGCTGCACCATTGTTTGGGGCATATATATTTATGATTGTTATGTCTTGTTGGTGTATGGTTCCCTTGAGAAGTATGTAGTGTCCCTCTTCATCCCTTTTGATTAACTTTGGCTTGAAATCTATTTTATTTGATATGAGTATGGACACTCCTGCTTGTTTCCGAAGTCCATATGAGTGATATGATTTTCCCCAACCTTTCACCTTCAGTCTATGTATGTCTTTTCCTATCAAATGCATCTCCTGAAGGCAGCATGTTGTTGGGTCTTGTTTTGTGATCCATTCTACTAGTCTGTGTCTCTTAATTGGTGAGTTTAAGCCATTAACATTAAGGGTTATTATTGAGATATGGGTTGTTCTTCCAGCCATATTTGTTTATTTATGTTACTAAACATAGTTTGTTTTCCTCTTTGATTATCCCCCCCCCTTTACTGTACTACCTCCCACTGTTGGTTTTCATTGATATTTTCCATTTCCTCTTCCTGTAATATTTTGCCGAGGATATTTTGAAGAGATGGTTTTCTAGCTGCAAATTCTTTTAACTTTTGTTTATCATGGAAGGTTTTAATTTCATCTTCCATCCTGAAGCTTAATTTCGCGGGATACACAATTCTTGGTTGGAACCCATTTTCTTTCAGTGTTTGAAATATGTTATTCCAGGATCTTCTAGCTTTGAGAGTCTGTGTTGAAAGATCAGCTGTTATCCTGATTGGTTTACCCCTAAATGTAATCTGCTTCCTTTCTCTTGTAGCTTTTAAAATTCTCTCCTTATTCTGTATGTTGGTCATCTTCATTATAATGTGTCTAGGTGTGGATCTCTTATGATTTTGCACATTCGGCGTCCTGTAGGCTTCTAGGATTTGGGATTCTGTCTCATTCTTCAAGTCTGGGAAGTTTTCTCGTATTATTTCGTTGAATAGATTGCTCATTCCTTTGGTTTGGACCTACCTGCAGGCCCGGGGGTGGCTCTGCCGCTCCGCGGTTGCTGGGCCTGATCTGCTGGTGAGTCGCAGGTCTGCCTACCTTGCAGGCGCCCGGCGGCTCTGCCCCTCCCCCAACCAGGGCAGGGCGATGTGTCTGGCGGTCCACTGGGCCTGTTTTGTCGGTGGTCACAGTTCCGCCTACCTTGCACACGCGTGGAGCAGCTGTTTCATTAGTGCCTGGGCACACTCTCCTTGTTTGCCTCCCTCAGGCCCTAAGTTTGTAGAGCTTGGGGCTGAGAACCCCCAGCAAATTTGCTTACCTTCTGGCAGCCACGCCCCCGTATCTGGTGCAAGAGACCTCAGTTGTCAGCACTGGTGGGAGCTGTAGCCGTGAGTCCCACGCCGAGGCGAGTCGGTGCAAGAGACCTCAGTTGTCAGCACTGGTGGGAGCGGTAGCTGGGAGTCCCACGCCGCGCGGTTCCCGCCGGCTCCTGCGCCAGCGCCGCCGCGGCTCCCGCACCGCTGCTGCGGCTCCCGGCAGTTCCGGCCGGTTCCCCTGACGCTGCCGCGGCTGCCGCCGGCTCCTGTGCCGCAGCCGTGGCTGCCGCTGGCTCTTGCGCCACAGCCGCGGCTCCCGCCGGCTCCCGTGCCGCCCTCGGTCTGGCTGTTGCGCTCACAGGAGAGCTGGGAGGGGCCCTTAAGTTTTCCCCGCTGATCAATAGCTGAAAGAGCTGTGATCAGTCAAAAAACAGAGATGATGACATCAGCTCTCCAAGATGGTGGCCGCTGACTTCCTCTGTGGTCTGACTGATGTGGAGAACCGAATTGGATGACTTCCTTCCCCGTCTCAAGTCCAAAATTCAGCTCTGAGTACAGTATTTGCACAGCTGGTGGGAGCCTGCAGAATCCGTAGCTCTGTATCTTTGCATTGTTATCTTACCGTCGTTTCCCAGCGAGCGCCGCAGACTCTGGCCGCGGGGCGATTTGCTGCATACGCAGTGTGACCCTCCGTGCGGACGAATCTCTCACGTTTGAGCTCCAGTAGCTGGTCCTTATGCAATGGAAATCCTTCCTCTAGGTTTCGGAGCACCCCAATTTTGCTGGAAATTCCTAACAAGCTAGCTTTTATCCATTCTACCTTGTCTTTTTCCTGCTCAGTGACGCAGTACACAGGTGTGCTGCACTCCCTTCGCAGCCATCTTTCAAAAAATCGATCAGAGAACTTTCTAGCTATAGCAATCTCACTTTCTCACAAAATGAAATGGAAATGGGGCTGTGGTCACATGACAGGAGGCACAGTTTGGAGCTGCTGCCTTGGGGAGTCCTTTTTTTTGAGAGAGAGAGAGAGGAGAGAGAGAGAGAGAGAGAGAGAGAGAGAGAGAGAGAGAGAGAATCTTTTTTGTAGATGGACCCAACACAATGCCTTTATATTTAAGTGGTGCTGAGAATCTAATCCAGGTCCCGCCTGTGCTAGGTGAGCACTCTACTGCTGAGCTACAATCCCATCCCAAGGGGACTCTTGCTTCTCCTTTCAGACCTGTGGGGGAAAGGACACTGGGCTGGGGGATTCCCCCAGCCAGAGACAAGTCTCCTCCGAGGAAGCCTCCAAGTTCTGTAGCCAGTGTCAAAAAATGCCTCCTGCAGCACCAGGACCAGGCAAGTCCCAAGGGGCAATGAGGTAAGTGGCGGGTGGGGGCACCTGTGCTTTCAAGCAGATGGGAGCAGGGCCAGATTGCAGCCTCAGGGGGGGCATGGCCTGTTCCCCACAGAACTCTTTCCAGGGGGTATTTTCCTTAAGCAGTTTTTTGAGGTTCTTTGGTGTAGTCGCCTGTTCTGCTTAGAGTTTCCAGTCTCTTTTCTTTGAGGGAACTGGAGTTTAGTCCCCCTTGGTGATGAGAAGACTCTGGCTGAGCTTAAGGGCCCTGAACATCCCAGAGGATATCCAGGGATGAGTCTGAGGCTGCTGGAGGGGGAGGGCTCTGTGGGTTTGCAATGCCCTGGGAGGGGTTCCCACAGCCTGCCCAGGCTGACAGTGGAGGGACAGGAGGGAACCAGCTGTCAGATGGGCCTTCCCTGCTGATGGCCATAATAGAGCAAGTGCCTCCCTGCTCCTATCCTGCTGTTCTAGAGTCCATGGAGCACAGTACTCCCAGAGGGCAGCACTGACTTGCTTTAGCCCCAAGGACGCATCTGGGACTTGTGGATCCTGAGTGGCTTAGATTCCTTGCCTTATGAAGGTGAAGTTGTGGAATGGCGGAGCCACCTGCCAGGGCTCCCCACCCCTGAGTACCAAGAAGAACATCTGTCAGCTGGGGCCTTGGGAGGGGAGGGTTTGCAGTCCCAGAGATTGAAAAAAGCAAAGCTGCTAAACAGTGATGTTCCCAACATTGTGCTAAACTGACATTATCATAAATCTCTGTTCTACAGATGCTGAGAGTGAAGCAGAGAGAGGTTAAGTAACTTGCCCACAGTCTCACAGCTAGTGGCAAGAAGAGACAAGATTTGAACCCTCTGGAATGAATGTGCAGGTAGAACTGTGGTTGAGGTCTTGCTGGTCCTGGTTTGAGGGAGAAAATGAACACTGGTCTGAGTGATGAGCAGTGCCAGCCTGTCTTCACAGTCTTGCTGTGGGGCTGACATTAAAATTATTTATGGGACAAGACAGGGTGGTCCCTGACAGTGGCCAGTATAGGGCAGTTGGGGCAGACACAGCAGCCTGAGAGGCTTCATTTATTTCCCAAACCTTTGGGAAGTGGTAACCCACATTCATCCTGCTACAAGGCCTCCCTGAAAGGCCACTGCCTTCTGCCCATCTTTTCATTTTTGGTGAGGGGTCAGAACAGGCCAAGAACCACTTGCCAAAAGAACCAGAATGAAGGGTATCTACCTGAGAACAGGGACAAGTGGCCTTTGTACCAAATGCTGCAGATTCTTCTCATACTGAAGTCCTACTGTGGCAGGAATCAGACAAGAAGCATCAAAGGGCAAATCTCTAGCCTAGGTCCTGTGCCTCCACAGGGTCATTTACACTTATAAGGGGAGTAGTTAGATTCCTAAGGGTAGTTATTTAGAATTCAAAAGGCAAAAGCTAAGGGTCTATTGTGTTAATCAGTTTTTCCCAAGATGGCTGACTAGAAAGGGGTGTGAACTCTCCCTTTGCCAGGCACTAATTCTGTGGAAACTGTTCTATATCCAGGACTGGGTTTGTCATCCATTACACTACCAGGGTCTGCCTTCCAGGGTGTGCCCATCCCTGCAGATAGGAAGAGAGGGCAGGATGGCCTGGCACCTCACCAGAGCCAGAGTCTGACAGGGATCCTAGCCCTGACTTCCTCACACCTGGTGGTGACTATGTTTACAGGAATAGAAACTGAAACAGGAAGCTGAAGGATTTGGCTCCTCAGCTGAAGGAGGCCTCTCCTCTCAGCCACTTGAAGAGTCTTCAGGTGGTTCCACCTGCTGCAGGACTTGGGTAGGAATCCCCAGAATTCCTGGGGCCAGACAGGCCATGGGGTGCTCTGCCAAGTACCTAGGCCTGGAGGTCCTGTGGATGAAGGCATTGGGGGAGACCTGGGTCTCTGTACAGGCTGGGGTGAGGTGGAGGGAGGACTTTGAGAGCTGTGGGCCACCCTTTCCTGTTCCAGGTCCTCAGAGACCCAGACAGGACTCCTGCCATGTATTCTGGGAGGTTCCTGGAGGAGGCAACAAGGTCCAGGCAGATGTTTCTTTTTTATTCTGTGTTTTCCTGAAGGATTATGTTTCTACAATGGAGGAAGTAAGTTCAGAGTCACCAGAGCATCAGGGCTCCTGGGAGGGGGAGAGTGTGCTGCTTGGAGTCAGGATGGTAGGGCACTCTCTGCATGGGGAGCTCAGCCCAGACCCTGGCATGGGTGGGTGAGACCCCATCTAATTAGGGGTGAAGGCCAGATAAGGTTCCTCCCCCCATGAGGTCTCCTAGGAGGCTCCAGTGAAGGCCCAGGCCAGGATGTCCAGGAGGTCTAGAGAGGATATCCCCAGGTGGGGAAGAGGCCTGGGTAGTGGCATCTGGTGCCTGAGTTTTGCTCCCTCTGCCCCCAGGGCCTGCTACACAATGGGCTGGCACCTGCTGTGCTATGCCCTGGTGTGTTTCCTTTTGAGTTTTAGCAGAATTATTATAACATACATTTAGCATTTGATATATGTCTTTTATTGATTGATTGATTGATTAGTATTGGGGATTGAAATCCACTACTCGACCACTGAGACACATCTCCAGCCCTATTTTGTATTTTATTAAAGACATGGTCTCAATTGAATTGCTTAGTGCTTTGTCCTTGTGGAATCTGCTTTTGAACTTGTGATCCTCCGGCCTCAGTTCCCCCCTACCCCACAACCCCAGCCTCTGGGATTATAGGTGTCCGCCATGATGCCTTACTGCATTTGATCTTTTAAAATTGAGCATTTCCTGAGCTGGTGGGGCAGAGCACTTTTCTAGTGTCAGTGAGCAGGTGTGAGCTTCCACACATTTTTTTTCTGGCCCTGAGGTTTGAACCCAGGGCCCTTAACCACTGAACCACATACCTAGCCTTTTTTATATTTTATTTAGAGACAGGGCCTCACTAAGTTGTTGAGGCTGGCTTTGAACCTGTTATCCTCCTGTTTTATCTTCTCTTCCACCCTCCCCCTCCCCAACATCTTTATAGTCAAATGATGAAGCCAGAATTAGTCAGTATAGATAGGTAAATCAAGTCAGGTCAGATCTAGGAGGCCAATTTGAGTGAGGCCAGGAAGCTGAAGACTATCCTCTCAGGGATTGAAATGTTATTTCCTTCAGAGCCCTTCCTCCACCCTTATGAATAACCTGCTCCTGCTCCAAACTGTTGCTAAAGTAACCTGTCCCAGGAACTGCCTCTGTCTATAAGGAGTTACAAGGTTGTTAATTAATGTGCCTTGAGCTGCTCCATCCTGTCCTTCCCCCTTCAGCCCACCTGTTTCCCATCTTTTGGCCATCCCACTGAGCATCCCTGGGTCTATTACTGGGCCTAGTCACATACACAGAAAGGAAAAAGATAAGAGGAAGGGAGCAGGAGAACAAAGGAAGCCTAGGACATATTTAAAAAAGCAGAACATCTTGTTTCTTAGGATACCAGGATACCAGATCTGGTCTCCTTCCCTCGGTGTGCTTCTCTAATGTGCAAACTTCAACATGTGAGGGAGCAGAACTCTTCACTAATAACCAGTGGTATCAGTGGGATGGGCAGAAGTGGCCCCTTGTGTCCAGTTATGATCCCCATCAGCAGGGAAGCCAGGTGTCATTTGGGAAATCTGATGGCCACTTCTTTTTGTTTTTGTTGGACTGCCTGTTGAGACTTAAAGTCCCTGGGGATGTTTGTGTTGGATAACATATAAAGCCAGGGCCTGGCTACAGGGTTGGGTGTGCATAGGGCCCTTGCTCCTTTCTCTGGTCCTGGCAGCCCTGCTCTTCTGCATATGGCAGCATTGTCCTCAGGCGAGAGGCAGAAAAGTAGGCCAGGGTCCAACAACCAGACACCATTATGGATCCCGCAGGAGGGCGTGTGTGTGTGTCCAAATCCAGTGGGAGCCCTGAAGCAATCTCTGAGTCTGTCCCTGGGGCCAGGGGAGATGTCAGGTTCTACTGGATTAGGTTTTCTAGAGCTGCCCATACAGCTGGCCCAGTTGGCATAATGGGAGGGAGGCATATCAGAATCCTGGGTTTATTGTTAAATTTCAGCTGTTTAAAGGGAAATGGTCTGGGAATAAAGAGTGTGGCAGAAATTTTACAACTTTTTGGTCATGTATTGTGTGTGGGCATTTAGAGGCCTCCATATAGAGTCTGAATTCTCCACAGGAACTTGGTATAGGGTCTGAGTCTTGCAAGTGGGCCTCCTTCAACACATGGGCCTCCTTCAGTGCATGTGCTTAACCATTGGGTTAAGCAAAGGTCTTTTTTCTTCAGCACTCTGGGCCCCAGGTCTGCATGGCCCCTGCATTTTAGGGAGGAGATGCAGTAGTAAAAGAGCTGGGAGAGGAAAGAGAACAGGGGTAAAGGGAAGAAACATCTATAGCCCAGCAGGCCTGGGCCTTGGGCAATCAGCTCAGAGATGGTTCCAGGCAGAAAACCAGGATTTAAATGGCACTGCATCATCGAGACCCAGATTTGACAATATAGATTTTTTTGAAGAGTGAAGTTCAGGCTCAGGTGTGCAGTCTTGAGTGGCTATGTGTACACTATGTGATGACATATCTGTCACACAAAGTTCTCCATAGACAAAAGGGTAGACGGATGTGGTAGTACTAGACTGGGGCTTCCTGCCCCTGAGGAAGGAGAAGAATTGTTCTGGTTGGGAAGAAAAGTGCTGGGCCAGAAGCAGTTGGTGATCATAAAGCTTCCTTCCCTCTTCCAGCTGGCTGAACCTCTTCTAGCTGGCTGAGCCATACACTTCCACTTTGTCATCCCAAGCATATGGCTTTCTACCAAAGCTCCACACCATGTTCATCAGGGGAAGAAGAGAGGTTGGACAACCTAAGTGGAGTGACGCTTGCCAGATGTACTACTTTGTGTGAGTCCTGGGGTCCCTAGTCCCCTGAGTATGTGTTAGAGATGATCAGTGAGTTTACATCGTGCCCCTGCTCCCTGGGTGAGGTGTGTTTGATACTCCCAGCATGCATTTCTTTGTCTCATTTTGCCATGGCTCTTTTTTCTATCCTAACTGGAAACAAAACCCTATTCTAGACATGCCATCTTGGTCAGCGTCCCTTATAGCTTTAGTTCTGTGTTCCTAGTGTGTTTGAGAGTTTAATCTTCCAAGATAAGACTTCTGGATAACTGATCATGTCTGTTAAATTACAAGGACTTACATGAGAATGGGTCCCTCATCGAAGGCACCATTATCATTCCCAGGCAGAGCCTGGATAGAACCGCCCATTACAAGTATGTCCTTTACTGTGGCTGTGGCTCCAACTGCACTGTGGAGTACAGTACATCTACAAGCAGCTGTAGAAGGTGGGCGGCGAGCACATGAACCTCTGCCTGTGTGTCAAGTCCTCCCTCTTGCACTCCAGAGGTAAAGGGTCTCTCCTATGGCACCTCTGTCCTGGCTTAGGTGCTGCTCTGTGGAGCAGACTGCCTGGTCTGCATGGGTCCTCTGCTGTGCGCTGCCCCTGCTGGTTTAACTTATGTGAGAGAGGAAATGGGAAGGAGACAAGACAATGCCAGAGGAAGGGCTGTGGGCAGAGTGGGCCCTGGATACCGGGCAGACTCTCGGACAAAGCAGGAAACAGGGAGCTGCTGGCTGGCCCTTCCTGGAGGCAGCCAGGTGATGACCAGAAGCAGGACAGGGTATCGAGAGCCTTCCTATGGGCCTTTGCTATTTGTCCTTGTCACATTTTGCTGGTGGCACTTGGGTGGCAAACACATTTGACCTACTGAATCCTTGGAAAGAACTCTCTTCACCTCTTCAGGTCCTCTGGCAGCTCTTTTGTCTGTGACCCTTTCTGCAGATAATGGCTGTCCTGGCCTGCCTGGGCAGCCAGACATGTCCTGAGCTCCCCACAGGCCTAGGATTTAAAAAATATATTTTCTGGGCTGTCCTCAAGCACCTGGACTCCAGAGGTTCTCCTGCCTCATCCTCTTGAGTGGCTGTATGTACACCATGATAACTGGCTGTACACGTAATTTCTAATAACAATAGTGAACTCCGAGGACTTCAGCTTTGAAGCAAAACTGAACTTTATCAGAGATTTCCATAAGCAATGTTGGAGCTTCTGCTCTGACAAATGCCACAAAGGGAGGGGTTGGAGTAGGGTCAGGAGAAGCTCCACAGGAGACTATGCCCAAATCAGCATATGAATCCTGGCCAACTGTCACCTAGCAGGGATAGGGTAGAACTAGAATGGCAGGACCAACCAATGTGACAGTAGTGTACACAATGCCTGCTTTGAGCCTCAGGAGTCCAGCTCAGCACCTGTCTTATTTCACTGCTCCTTGTATGTGTCTTTCTACACATAAGGGCTTTTTTTCTGGTACCAGGGATTGAACCCAGGGTTGCTTTATCACTGAGCCATGTCCCCAGCCCCCCCCCCTTTTTTAATTTTAAGACAGGATCTCCCTAATCAGCTTAGGGCCTCCTAAATTGATGAGACTGGTCTCAAACTTGCAGTCTTCCTGCTTCATTCTCTGGAGTTGCTAGGATTACAGGCATATACCATTGTTCTCAGTTGTCTCTGTCCACCTTATATGTATTTTTCCTTCCTTCCCTTCCCCACCCTCCTTCCTTCCTTCTTTCATTCCTTCCCTTTTTTCTTCCTTCCTTCCTTCTTTCTTTCCTTCCTTCCTTCCTTCCTTCCTTCCTTCCTTCCTTCCTTCCTTCCTTCCTTTCTTCCTTCATTTTTTTGACAGTGCTGGTGATGGAAAACAGGGCCTTGTGCATGCTAGGCAAGTGCTCTACCCCTGAGCTAGATCCCCAGCTCTTTTATTCATTTTTAAATTTTGAATCAGGTTTTGCTAAGGTGCCCAGGCTGCCCTCAAACTTTTGATCCTCCTGCTTCAGCCTCCTAATTTGCCTGGAGTTCAGCCATGAACCATGGTGCTTGGCTAACCACTTTTGTTTTTTATTTATTTTAGAATTAACATCACTGGGTTTTCTAGGTCTATAATTGTGTCTCTTGAAGCTGGCCCTCAGAGCAGACTTGAATTCAGCCTTTGCCCTGAGCTGGGCACCTGCTAGTGGCTCTGTGTCTCCTGAGTATCTACACCATCCTCTTTGGGGTGCATGTTGCTGTTCTCAGTATGTACCCTGAAGTCATTTATCAGAACAGGACTCAGTTTCTAGTGAGAGATGTAGTTTTGGTATAAATATTTAACCTGTGTGTGGTCATGTTTAAAGATTTTACCAAGCTTGCTGAAATGCATGGCTAAGCAGAGACTTGGTTTTAAGCTCATTATTGTGGCTTGTCTGGGATTTCTCTCTGTAGGGGTGTGCCCTGCCCATGGTAGCTGATGGAGTGAGTTCTGATCACCTCAGTTTACCAGAGTCCTCTTGTTTTCCTTGTTCCTTTCATCCTCTGACTGTACTCACCTGTTACTGTTTATTTTTTCGAAGGGGTCTCTAAGTTGCTAAGGCTGATCTCCAACCTATGATTCTCCTCCCTCAGCCTCCTGAGCAACTGGCATTATAGACATATGCCACTTTGCCTGGCTGCTCCCTGTGTTTCTATCTTCTGGGGTGGTTCCTTGGGCTGGTGGGTTTTGTGATCTTAAGTGTGACATTTTTCTGGCTATCACCCATAGACTGGCATCAATAAGATTACATAATTTGCATGAAGCCTCCTTGAGCATTGGAGAAATTCCAGAACCTCTTCACTAATAAGATGAAGAAGGAGCTGGTGAAGGGGAAGAAGATAGCAGCCAAGATCATGCTGGGCCAAATCTTCAGCATACTTCAGACCTGGAACCCCATCAACCTGCAGAACTTCTTCACCCAGTTACAGCAGTTTTATTCTGTTGTCCGAGTACCTATGATTTACAAAGGGAAAGCACAGCCCAGGCACAGCCTGGGCCTTGAAGAGGAAAATGTATCAGACTTCCCCCAATCACCAGCAGTTCAGGTGTGAGTGGGAAGAGTCCCCTGACCTACTAGAGGCTGGGAATCTGCACCATCCTCTGCACCACTATGCTCAGTTGAGACCCTGTGACTAAGTAGGGCAGGTGCAGAAGGGGCAAGGAGACCTTTCCATCCTTTCTTTTCCTGAACCACCACTTGGAAATCCCCACCCTCATGTTCCTCCTTCTGATTGCTCCCCTGAGACTTCCAGGCCTAGGCAGAGTTGAAAGAAAGGATAGAGCCCATCAGTGCCCTTCAGCCACACTGTGTCTTGGAGACAGAGGTGGTGCTATCTCTTTGAGTTTGACATTGAGATTTCATGAGCATCCAGGGGCCTCCAAGACCCACCTCACTGCAGGGTTTGGGACTGAGCATCAATGTGTCTCTGCTGCCCCAGAATCTCAGTTGCCTGGGAGGAAGGGAGGGGAGGTTAATGGGACCCTCCCTGAGCTCCCCTGCATCAGGACCTTTATCCCCTACCCGGGGGTCTTCAGCCTCCAAGGAATGCACTCCATGGCTCATGCCTCTTCTTTTTCCCCCTGCTTCAGGTGAAGAAACACCTTGGGAGTGTTTGAAAAAATATGTGGGATCATTTTTGGAAGAAAGAAGTGGGGACACCCTGACTGAAGGCTGCCCTGTGAGAAGCAGACTGAGAAGGGATCTTGTCCTCCTTTTCCTGGTAGAAGATGCTAGACTCTGCTTGTTGGAAGGTGATCTGTCCTCACAGTGCTCCATCCTCTTCCCCAGTGACTACTCCCCAGATGTCTTACATGCCAAACTCTACCACATCCTGCACACATCTGAGAGATATCCTAGGGTTTTGTTTGTTTGTTTGGTTTGGTTTGGTTTCTTGTTTTAGTCAGAGGTTTCATAGCCATCTATCATGATTTTTATCTGGTTTTGAGATAAGTGCTTATCAGAGAAAGGCTGAGCACATATTGGGGAAAAATAAAACCACAGTCATGTCACCACTTGCTCCTATCATTTTCCTGGCATGTGTGTCATTGCTAGTGATGTTAAATTCTGTATTCTCCTTAATACCCTCACTACAAAAAGCTTCACAGAGCCAGGAACCATGGCGGCACTGTAATCCCAGCTACTTCGGAGACTGAGGCAGGAGGGATGCTTTAACCCAAGTGCTTAGGCCAGCCTAGGCAACTTAGTGGAACCCCATATGGAAAAATAAATGAATAATGTAAAGTATATACCAGAAGTGCTCCCGGGGGACGCTACTATGCCCACTCAGCCTGCCTTAGCACTGGGGCCCAGGCCTGCCTGCAGATGTTGCCTAGGAAAGCTGAAGAACCCACAGGGATGCTATCCCTGCTGACCCACCTGTGTGGTAGTTCTGGAAGCACACTGCTCCTGCTGGGTCAGCCTTGGTCTTTTATGTGGTGGGGAGACATTTTTGAGCTGCTGTGCTTAGAGGATCAGAGTCTCTTCTTCTTCTTTTTGTTTTGAGCTTGGGTAACATCTGGTGGCCTTTCCTGAGCTCTTGTCACCTGTGGGTTTCCTAAGTTTTAAAGACCCAGGCAGTTGCTGCACCTTATATAAAAGAGAGACAGTGGTAAGAAAATCTACAAACAGTTGTACATGGGTGTGAGAGAAGGAAGAAGCATCTATTTCTGTGCCTGTGAGACACACACTATGTGTTGTTCCTTTTAAAAAGTGGCTTTGTAGCTGGGCATGGTGTCACACACCTATAATCCCAGCAACTCAGGAAGTTGATGCAGGAGGATCACAAGTTCAAGGACAGTCTCAGCAACTTAGGGATGCCAGGTCTCAAAATAAAAAAGATTGGGTATGTAGCTTAGTGGTAGAGTGTCCCTGGGTTCAATACCAGTATTTTTTTCTTTAAATTTCATTTGCGTTTAGTTCTACTATTGCCAGACTGCCTGGTTCAAATCCTAGACCCTGTGTTAATTCCTTGGCTGCAAACTGAGGGTCCCAATTCCCCAGCTGTGTGATGTGGGTGGATATGATTCCAGTGGTAGTCTGTTGGGATTTGTGACATCTTGTTGCACAGGGACCCATTCCAGTGCAGTATCAGGGAACTTGACCCCCTTGCCACCCTGTATCTCCTGGTCTGGGACTTGGTCCAGGTGTGCCACATGTTCTTTCTGTTGGGTGAATGTGGATGTTCCTTCCTTCATAGGACATCAGACCACAGGTTGGACTCACCCAACCACAGCTCACATTAGGTCTTGGTTCCCTTCCAGATGGCAAGAGTACTTGGTCAACCTGTGACAAAGGTGCATGGCTATAAGGGTTGTCAACTGTCTGGGCATCCTTCCTGCTCTGCACTACTGTATGCAACTGGCTACTCCAAGAAACGACTTTGTGATCCAACCTGAGGTCATCTGGGCTGCCCTCAAGGAAATATCCTTCTCTCAGTTTCAGGAAAAATGGCTAAATGAGTAAGTTGTAAAGCTTCATTTATATAAGCACATCTTGGAATAGTGATTCCTTAGCACTTTGCCACTGAATTACATCCCTAGTCCTTTCTTAAATTTTTAATTTTTGACACGGGTCTTGCTAAGTTGTCTGGCATGGCTTGAACTTATGTTCCTCCTGTCTCTGGATCAACTGGAATCACAGGCTTGGCCACTGCGTTGGGCAGTCTTTCTCTTATAACTGTTTTAATGTGTGTTTACTCATTTATGTGACAGACACTTAGCACCTCTGTGTGTCCCAGGAAACAACCCCAAGTACTGTCAACCTTAGTTCGTGGCTTCAGACCTTGGCTTTTAGCTGAAGTAGAAAGTGTTGAATGGATTTTTCATAGGGCTCACAGCAAGATTCTCCTTTTGCTGGCCATAAGACTCAGGCCAAAGAACTGTCTGGGAAAAGTAGAGGACTGCCACACTCCCTGCTCTCTGATTGTGAGAGTAGTGTGCTGCCCTGTGGGTGGGAGGCTTATGCCTCCTAGAGTGTGGAAGTCTTGGGTGAGCAAGAGTATAGAGAAAATGACCATGGGCTCACTGGGCCCTGCAGTGTGTACAAGACATTGGCAATCCAGTAGGGAGAGGGACTAAGAACTGGAAAATTCACTGTTCCTGAAACGTGGATGCACAGAGCTTGCTGAAGCAGGAGATGGGAGCCAGTTGCTGTGGACACTCAGATTCTTGCTTCAGCCAAGGGTACCATGGCCCTACTATCAAAGGTTGGAAAATTTCTATTACCTGAGTCTCACTAAAGCTACAGCAAAGTCCTGCTCCTTTCCATCATAACCCCTGACCTGAGAAGAGGCTTCTGCATAGCCAGGGAGAAAATAGGTGGGTAAAACCCATAAATGGCCCAGGTGGGGGACTCAGGGAGGGGATTAAGAACAATTGTGATGAGGTTAGGGTTGTGGCTCAGCAGTAGAGTGCTCACCTAGCACATGCAAGGCCCTGGGTTTGATCCTCAGCACAACATAAAAATAAATAAATAAAATAAAGGTATTGTATCCAACTATAACTAAAAAGTAATTTTTTAAAAAGGACAACTGTGAGTAATATTGTAGAGGACCTTCAGAAAAAGTGAACAATGTTACAAATAGATGGGGAATTTCAGAAGAACAGTGGAAATCATGGGGTATTAAGAAAATAGCTGAGTGGGAAGGCCACAGAGGACACCTGGAGTGGATATGGAGACTCTTCTTATTGGCTCAGCAACCACCTGGAGACAGCAGGGGGAAGGAGCCAAGAACCAGAGGACTGAGCAGTAGAAATATCATGCTCACACAGAGAAGGAGCAGAGGGGAAAAAAGCAGAACAGAGCTTTTGAGCTCTGTGGGTGAAAATCAGGTGAGTAAAGAGGAGAAAGAGGCCAAAGGAAAGATGAACGACCAGCATGGAGAGCACAGCTTCACAGAGCCTGCAGACTCCAGACAGGACACGGGCAGGCCACTCACATTTAGCACAGTCATGACTGCTGGGCACCAAAGAAAGACAGTCTTGAAGGCAGCTGGAGAGAAGACTCCCTGAATCAAGGGGACTGTGGAAGGGTGAATGGAGGAGGCAGAGGTGGCACTTGTACAGGGTGCTCAGCCTTGCCATAGAGGAAGGCTCAGTAACTTGCTGCAGACACATGCTAAGGACATTAAGCTAACCAACCAAAGCAGACCTCAAAAGGGCAATTATCATGTGATTCCACCGATGAGGTCCCTAGCATCTTTACACTCAGAGAAAGTGTAATGTGGCTTGCTAGGGGTGCAGGGAGGGGAGTTAGTCTTTAATTAGGACAGCATTTTAGTTTTAAAAGATGAAAAGAGTCCTGAAATTTGGTTGGGTGACAATGTGATGTTATTGACACATTGTGCATACTGGAAAATGGTTGAAATGGTAAAATTCAGGTTGAGTATACTGTCATTAAAAATATTAACTTTTAAGTATACATTGGCACATCTCTGAAATCCCAAAGACTTGGGAGACCAAGTCAGGAGGATAACAAATTCAAGGCCAGCCTGAACAACTTAATGAGACCATTTCTCAGAATAAGATTTAATTAAGGGCCTTGGATGTGGCTCAGTGGTTGAGTGCACCGAGGTCTACTCCCCATTACAAAAAAAAATCATCATCATAATAATTATGTGTAATGAAATTCTGGCATGATTTCATGACTTTAGCACTGTTGTATTTTGGGGACAAGGCCATTTGTGTGGTCGAGGCCATCCTGTACACTGTAGGATGTCAAGCAGTGTGCCTGGCCCCCACCTGGAAGGTGCTGCTGGTCTTGCTCCCTCCCCAGTTCTTAAATGTATATGTGTCTACAGGTATTGTCAGGCCCCTTTGGGTGGGAGGGGGGCTTGAATACCCCTGCCCTCACTGAGAACTATGCTTCAGCATGAGAAAGGGGGCTCAGAGATGCAAAACTGTGGAGCCAACCTAGATACCCTTCAGTGGATGAATGGATTAATAAAAAATGGCGTATATACACAATGTAACTTTTTTAAGCAATAAAAGAGAATAAAATTATGGCATTTGCTGGTAAATGTATGCAGTTGGAGAAGATAATGCTAAGTCAAGTTAGTCAATCCCCAAAAAACAAGTGCCAAATGTTTTCTCTGATTTAAGGAGGCTGACTCATAGTGGGGGAGGGAGGAGGAGCATGGAAGGAATACATAAATTCTAGATAGGGAAGAGGGGTGGGAAGGAAAGGGAGTGGGCAGGGGATTAGCAAGGATGGTGGAATGTGATAGACATCATTATCCAAAGTACATGTATGAAGACATGAATTTTGGTGTCAACATACTCTATATACAACCAGAGATTTAAAAAAAATGTGCTGTATATGTGTAATAAGAATTGTGATGCATTCTGCTGTCAGGTATTTAAAAAATCAATAAAAAATAAAAATCAAGCAGAAAGCAGAAAAAGTTGCCATCTTTATAAAATTCACAGTCTATAGAGGAGTAAGACATGGAAAGAGGCAGGTTGAAGGCATTGTGCTAAGAAGCATAAATAAAGGAGAGAAAGGAGTGTTGATGCTGCTTGGAGGTAAATGGTATTTGAATTCTAGGGAGGGAATCCTAAGCAGAGTGCTGTTTCCACTATTTGGATTATATAGATGATAGAAGATAATGTAAAGGTGAGCAATTTGAAGGAGGCAATAATGGCCTGTGGTGGACACCATCATGTGCTGCGCAAATCCCCTTTCAAAAAAATAAAAATGCTTCCCAGGTGCCTGCCTGAGTGATCTCAGCAGAGAGAATTCAGCTGAAGATTGTGCAAGAGAATATCACCTGCTTAAAGCAGCCTCCATCTCATAACCAGTCAGTACAAGAGTGTCTTTGATTTCAGAGTCCCCCCACCATAGAGTTTTCTGAGGTCTTTTTAGGCTGTATTGAAGGATAGCATCTCCATTTTCTCATCCCAGCTTTCTCTCATTTATTTCCATGAGTGCTGTCTGAGAGAATCTATAGTAAACTTCTACCAAACCTATGTATTACCATAGCATTTTACCTAAGGAAACATGTGCCTCAGGGTAAAAGATAAATTCCATAAAGATTCAAAGGCTTACCTCTTCAGCAAAATTTTAAGGTTTGAGTGGTTTGGGATATTCTAGCACCTCTCTTCCTGGTATGTTGCCACTCCCACTGTAAGAGGAAGAAGCACAATACCTGCTAGGTCTGTTTGTGTTTTGGAGACCCCCTGGAAACACTGTTGCAAACCATGTACCAGAAAAGAGGATATGCTGCCAGTTTTCTGTAGGTATGGAACTATAAAGGGTTCTGAAGTTATTTTAGGCTGTGGTAAAAGCAGCTCTTCCGATTGGTCCATAAAACCCAGAAATTTTTATTATGTTAGATGGTATAAATAGGTGGAAAATTTATTATGTGAAATTTATTGCAGATTTCAATTGCAGAATCATAGCACAGACCTCTAAAAGTAACAGGACCATCTTTGATGGAGAATTTTTGAGCAATTAATAAAACAATTTCTAGGATATACTTGGGAGATAAACCCTGAAAGAAACAATGTCCATCTATATAGAACTTCCCAAATTTCAAGATGAGTTTTGATACTAACATTCTATTATAATATGGAAAGCTTGCTGCCAAGACTGAGCTTAAGAATGGCCAGAAGGCAAAAATCAAGCCACACAATCAAGTAGTCCAGAGGATGTTGCTGGCAGGAACCTGTGGAGATTATCCACCACTGCTGTAACTCTCAGCTCACATTAGGCCACATGTGACAGCAAGATATGACCTGATAATGGAGGAGGAAGAAAAAAATAAGCAAGCTTGGTTCATTAATGTGTTGGTTCAATATGTAGGTGTCCGCTACTAATGGACAATCACTACACTATAGAACTCCTCACGTGTATGTGAGGTTAAAATATATGGTAAACTCATGGGCAACAGAGAGAAGCTTGGCCAGTTATTCAAGACAAAATAAAGACTGAGCACAAAAATGAGACATTATAATGGACATAGGGGAGTTTGATGATTTCCTATTACCCTATTGTAATGATCTCTACCAAAAAGCAGTGACCATAGGAGATGCACTAAACAACTACACAAATAGCCAAAAGAGATATTAGAATGAACATAGGGGAGAGTGATAATTTCCTATCATCTATTGCAATGGTTTCCACCAAAAAGCAGTGACCACAGGACAGGTACTACACAACTAGACAAATAGACAAAATTACTTGACCTGCTTATAGCACCCATTCAACTACCATCATTCTCCAGAATGCAGGTATGCTTTAAGTCAGCAGCCTGAATATAGTGACATGTCTTCATTAAGTATATTTCATGTGTCTAGGAACCAAGAGTAGGAAGCAGTTTGGCCTTAATAACAATCACTCACATAGGCTTTTTCTCCTCACACATCTGGATTCTGTGGTATTAGATACCTTCTTTTGCAAAGCAATAGTGCTTCTTCGGTGGATGCAGCAAGGGAACCACTGAGCAACAGGTTAATTTGCACTGTAGGAGTTTCACTTCAAGATACTAGCTGGCAAGACAAGGAATCATTCTGGTAGATGTGACTGAAAAATCAACACAGAAGGATATAGAAATGTGCTTATAATCAGGGTCAGAGAGGAATGTATTTTTCATCCTGATTATCCCCCTGAGTCTCCTTGGTACAGCACAATATATAGTTTTGACAGTAAAATATCAAGTACAAAAGCTATCACCTAAGAATAACTTGGTACCAGGGACTCAGACTTCTCAAGAATGAGGTTGAAGGCCATGCCACTCAGCAAGCCACTGATATTAGGAGAGGGGATTGGTATAGGCAAAGGGATGGCTTCAGTTGCTTCTTTAAGAGAATCTGAAGCATTGGGGCAGTAATTTGTTCTACTAACCTTCTCTCCTAAGTTTTCCATCTAAAGAGACTCTCCCAATTCTCAGAGCAGCAGCTCCCAGAATTTATGAAAAAGTGGGTCTGAGTGATAAGCTTGGTACACTGTAGTAGACACTGTGGTATGACACAGAGTCACCTTGAGGACTTGAGGATTTTTTCCATTAGCCACTGAGGATGTTGCTGGCAGGAACTTTAGTGTCACATCTCTTAAGGAAATGACCTTGCTGAAGAGTCTTACTCCTCCTGGGACAGAACCCCTGAACTCTCTGGGTTAGTAATGAATCTCTCCTGTTTCATGCATTTTTATGTTGTATTTACTCATGGGTCTCCCCTGACCAACATAAAGGCCCTCTTCAAGAGGGGATTTACTGGCAGGAGTAAATACATTAGACAGAAACCCAGCAGCATCTGCCAGTTCAAATACGATTCCTGAGAAAGGGGCACCTGGTCACAGGGGTAAGATATTTGGACATCAGGCAGGACAGGGTTAAAGCTTATGGCCCCTCAAAAGGCAGAGATCTCAAAAGCAAGTTAGAAAGAAACTAATGATAGAAATCAAATAGTACCAAAGTCCAATTCCTCTTTCCAATCATTTTTTCTTCTCTTTTCATTATGGTTTGTAGACGAGTTATCCCCAAAAGCTCCTGCAGTAATGCAGGCCTATTCAGAGATGAAACGATTAGATTATTATTGTTGTGACCACATCAGTCCACCTAATTTGAATGCACTGAGTGGTAACTATAGGCAGGTGGGGCATGGCCAGAGGAGGTGGATCACTAGGATTGTGTTCTAGAAGGATTCAACTACCCTGAAAACCCCTCCTCCCTTTCCTCTTTCTTCTCACTCTCTGCTTCCTGAGTATGTTATGAACTGAGAGGCTTCCTCTGCAGAGCCCTTCTGTGATGATGTTCTGCCTCATCTTGGGCTCAGAGCATCTGTGGCCTGAGACCTCTGAAACAGTGAGCCTAAAATAACCTTTTCCTCTAAGTTGTTCTTATCAGGTATTTTTGTCACAGTGACATGTAAGTTGACTGATACACTTTTTCAAAAGCAGCTGAAAATAAAATACCCACACACTAACATCTTAGGGTGTGCTTCTCATGGAATACAATACCTGACTATCCCAATAGTATCAGATCATCCCAGTCCTCTGTGTGCACTTTCTCCATAAGTCTCCTCTAAATTACCTAATCCCAAGTATGATAAGATTGATTTCACATATGTCATGTGCCCATTCTTTCACAGAACAATTACTACTACCCCTTCTTTCTGGCAGTCCACTCTATATGTTAAATATTCTAATTTTTTTCTGTCTTTTGTCCCTTTATGCTTTGACTACCTGTAAGTATTAGAAGACTAAAAGGGAATTATATGATGACCGTTATTAAAGTCTCTCATACATGTCCATAGGACAGACAAATTTTTCCCGGACTTCTCCAAAGATGCTCTTTGACAAACCTCCAGGACAGAAATAAGAAATCAAATCTGAGGTTCACCGTTTATCTCTAATATTCAGCTAGTGAAGAGTCATCAGATCTGTGGACATGGATACTCCCAGGTCTACTCAGGTTGCATTCTCTGAATAGTTCAAAACTCTTTGCCAATTTTATTAGAGACTGTACTGTTAAATTGTTGGAGGGTATGTTTACCTTTTTATTCTTTTTCTTTTCTTCTCTCTTGATGGTCATGGAATAATTGAAAATTACCTGCTAAAGTAATAGAGAAATCAGAAGGCCTCAGCAATATTAAGGTCAAAAATAAATATTTGGAGATGGCGTTAGAAAAAAAAGAAGAAGAAAAGTACAGCTAAAAGATTAGTAAGAAAAAAATCACTGCATAAAGCTTCCACTTCCACTTTTTAAAAGGTCATGTTTCTATGTGACAGTGTTGCAAGGAAACAGGACAAATGTGAGATGCCTCGAGAATATATAAAACAAGAATAAAAAGAGTGTGTCTAAGTATAACATGCATACTGGTTGTGTAAAGAATGTGAGTTAGGTAAAGATAAACAGCCATGCATTTACACCATTATTTTTGCTTATGTCACTTTTAAGCCATTTTTGCTAGTGCTAATAGGAACCAGAGAAAATGTGTGCTTAGTGACCAGAGTTGTGAAGTATCTAAATATCTCACTTCTTCAGTTACATGAAAATAACAATCGATATGTAGGATAGTGACTGAAATTTTGAATAGTAGTATTTGGGGACCACTTAATAAAATCACTGAAGCACAACTTGAGACACTGGAGTAAAGATAAAAAAAAATTGCATCTTAAGGATTTTAATTTTTATTTTTTTAAATCAACAACTCCATCTTTAAAAGGAAAATGATCGACAGTTCTTTGAATGTTAATCCCCAACCAGTAACTAAGGAAATTCTGTGCAATTAAGGAGAGATTATGTGAATCTGTGGAGTTGAGTATGCACAACGGAGTTGAAACAGGCTACACACTGGCTTAGATTGACTGGCTCAGTCTTACATTACCCTCTTCTGACTCTCCTTTCCCATTTCTGGCAACTATCTAACTTCTTTCACAGCTCTTCACATACTCACTCTCTACATATGTAAGGTCACCTCTTGATATATAGGTTTTTCCTGGGTCATCTCATCCCATTCTCAAAGGTTTGATTACAACATGCCCAAATCTGTGTCTCTATTCTGACCTCTCTTCTGAAGCATACAATTCAGATATTCAACTGCCTACTGAGTACATCTAATGAAAAGGCCGATGTGCAATTCAAATTAAACATGAACAAAACCAAACTGACTTCTGATCTCCTTTCCAACTCGTATCCAAATGGCTATTATTCACACAGAACTATCTCAGTGAGTAATATTAAATAACCCAATTATATCTCCACCATTTTTCATCCAGCCTTTCTCTTCTCAGTATAAAAGCTAAGCTTTTTTTCCTAGCAACTGTTTCCAGCTCTTATTGGGCCATTGAAACTTTTCTAATAGTTTACTTTCTTTGCAAATCTTTTTTTTTTTTTTTGGTCAGTCTTAATCATCTGATATACAAACATTTTATCCCTGTGGAAAGTTTATGTGAAGTTTATATGAAGTAGCCAATGTAGAACTATTCTGTAAAGATTTGTTGGAGATGTTGAGAGCCACAGTTTAGTCGGAATGACGCCTGGCATTTTTGCCAGAGGAAGGATATTCTAACAGGACAATGGAAAGGTCCTGACCCAGTGATTGTCTGGAGTTGGGAGTCTGTTGTGTGTTTCCAAAAGGAGAACAGCAGCCAATTTGGATTCCAGAGAGACTAACTAATGCAATTTCTAAAGACCAAAAAGAAGATGACTTGGCTCAAATCCATAACAGCTGATATCCTAACATCTGCAACAGTGGTTCTCCCACACCTAGAGGCTAATGAATAATGAACACCATTAAAGCCTATTTTAAATGTAAAAAACTTGGGGCTTGCTTGTGTGTTTTGTGTTGTATGTCTGTATGTGCATATGTCCATATATATGAGGAGAGCTCATGAAAAAATGGATCAGAATATTTTTTTTTATTCACGTGATTTAAATGGTTTAATTTAAATTGGGTAAACAGCTCTTGAGAATTGCTTTAATATGTGAATAAAAAAGGAGGTTAACAGATCTGTTTGTTTACTTTTACCTACCTGTTATGGAAGGTTGCCAATGAGCAATTTTGCAAGGGGATGACTAGGTAAAATGCAGCAGCTGGTTATCCTCAGAGAAATCTAGATATGTTATTAGGAAAGAGACCTTATGAGGATCAGCAGCAACAAATTGCATATGATTCTCGTGTATACTTACAAATTGCTGTTGATGTGGTTAGGGCATGGAAGACTTTAAAAGGACATGGAGGTTTACAAGGTCAATTATCTAAGGTAATACAAGGAGCTAATGAAACTTACGCTGAATTTGTAGATAGGTTATTCAAACAGCTACCAGAGTTTTGGGGAATACAGGACAAGCAGTGCTATTAATGAAACAACTAGCTCATGAGCAAGTGAATCATTGTTGCAGAGAAGTCATTAGACCATGGTTAAATTATGTAGAGACATTAATGAACAAGGGCAAGTTGTGGCAGCTGCAGTACAACAGGTTTTAGATGCCAGGCCATAAACATGCTACAATTATGAATAAACAGGACATTTTAAAAGGAATTGCCCCATAGGAGGAGGGTTTAACAAAAGTAGGTATCAAAGGAGTAGAATACTGGGTATTTGCCCACGATGCCATAGAGGGAGACATTAGGCTAATGAATGCCATTCTCAAACCACCATAGAGGGTACTCTATTATCAAAAAATGAACAAGGACCAGTGTTTATCCACGATATTGTGGAGAAAGGCATCGGGCTCCATTGCCAAAAAATGGACAGGGGGCCCAATGCTCCGGGGCCCAAGACCAGAAATATCCAGAGCACTGGAGGAATCCAGTAACCCCATCAGGATAGTGCCCAGGAAACATTGTCCATTAAATCCCTCACTAGACAAGCCAAAAGGAGTGCAGGATTGGACATCTGTGCCTCCTCCAGAGCAGTACTAACTCCAGAGATGGGAGTTCAAATCATTCTTACAGGGGTAAAAGGGCCTCTTCCCCAAGGAACAGTATGCTTATTATTGGGATGCAGTTCTTCTGCTCTAAAAGGACTTATGATAAGTCCTGAGGAAATTGATCCCAATTATGAAGGTGAAATAAAAATTATAGCCAGTTCTCCAAAGGGTATATCAGTAATTTCACCAGGAGATAGAATAGCACAGTTACTAATAATATCCATCCTGCATGATAAACTTTCCAGTTAAACTGCAGAAAGAAGTTCCAGGGGATTAGATTCCACAGGTGTAGATTGGGCTGTGCTTTCTTTAAATTTAGATTCTCGCCCCATGCTAAAACTAAATATTCAAGGACATGAATTTAATGGGCTACTGGATACAAGCACAGACCTTAGCATCATCTCTCGTCAAGAATGGCCAAAACATTGGCCATTACAACAAGCCACTCAAATGCTTTGAGGCCTAGGATTGGTGACTAATCCCCATAGAAGTGCAATGGTATTAGATTGGAAGGATCCTGAAGGATGTGAAGGAACTATACAGCCATATGTATTGGATAATCTTCCCATAAATTTATAGGGACAAGATGTCCTAGATTAATTAGGACTAACATTAACAAAGAACATCAATCCAAATGCACCCGCTATTATGGCTAGACAAAGTTTTAGGAAAAGAAAAAGATTAGAAAAACAAGAACAAGTAATAGCAGCACCAATACAAATAGATCAAGGAACAGACAGACATGAGTTGGATTTTCAGAAGAGGTTACTGAGACAATAAAAATTATTTGGAAATCAGAAAGATCAGTTTTGGTTCCTCAGTGGCCCCTGACTAAAGAAAAGATACAAGCAGCCCAGGACCTGGTCAAACAACAATTACAACCTTCTGTATCTCCCCATATTACTCCTATTTTGTCATCAAAAAGAAATCTGTTAAATGGAGATTATTGCAAGATTTAAGAGCCATTAATAATGAGATGGTTATTATGGGACCTTCCCAATATGGGATTCCTAAATTGTCTGCTTTGCCAAAAACCTGGTATGTTTTAGTTATAGATATTAAATATTGTTTTCTTTAATTCCAATTCATCCTGAGGATAGTCCACGTTTTGCATTTACTATCCCTGCACTGAATCATGAAGCTCCTGATCAGAGATATGAATGGAAAGTACTCCCTCAAGGGATGGATAACAGACCAACTATGTGTCCAATTTATGTTAACAAAGTAATCCAGCCACTTAGAAATCAAAATCCTGAACTACAAATATTTCACTATATGAATGATGTATTATTAGCACACAAAGATAAAAACACATTGCTAGAATGTTATGCCACACTTACAAACTTATTAAAAATGATAATCTAGAGATAGCAATAGTTAAAGTACAATTAAATTTTCCAATTAATTATTTAGGAGTTCTATTATCCTCAACCATGGTCCATCTACCAAAAATTCAAATACGAGAAGATCAACTCAAATCACTTAACGACTTTCAAAAGTTATTAGGAGACATAAATTGGATAAGGCCTTATCTAGGTATACCAACAGGAGAGTTGGGACATTTATTTGGTATCATAAAAGGTCCATCAGGTCCAAATTCACCCCGAATGTTAACACCTGAAGCAAGAAAGTCATTAAAAATCATTGAAACATATATGGAAAATATGCATTTGGATAGAATTGGTATAAGTTTGCATTTATTATTTATTGTACTACCAACAAAAAATATTCCTACAGGAGTATTTTGGCAAGAAGGTCCATTATGGAGGATACATTTATCTTATTCTCCTAACACTCTTCTTACTAGGTATCCTGAGGCTGTAGGACAATTAATACTCATAGGAATAAAAGCAGCAAAGGGAGTATTGGAATTTCTCCCAATAAAATTATCACTCCATATACTATGAAGCAAATTGATGAGTTAGCTAGTGAGTTAAATACTTGGGCAATAATCATGTGGAAATCTAATGTTTCATTTGATAACCACTTACCATCTAATCCTTTATTGTTTTTTTGGTCATTGCATCCTGTAATTTTTCCAAAAATGACAAGGAAAAACACCTATCATGAATGCTCCAAATATATTCAATGATAGGTCAAATAATGGTACAGCAGCAATAGTTACACCTGATCAAACTTTTACATTTTTAGTACCCAAACAATCAGCTCAAAAGGTAGAGCTTAATGCAGTATTACAAGCTTTTGTGATGTTTAAAGATTCTGTATTTAATTTATTTTCTGATAGTCAGTATATAGTTAATGCTATAGTATCCCTTTAAGATGCTGGTAGGATTTCCCCTTCCTCTACTGTTTTTTCTTTGCTTTCCACTATATAAAGTCTAATCTGGGACAGAAAAGATCCATTCTTTATAGGACCTATCAGGGCACATACAGGATTGCCTGGAGCCCTTACTTTGGGCAATGATTTAGCAGATAAAACTACACATGACATACGTATTTTCTCTACAATAGAAGAAACTACAAATTTTCATAAAAGGTTCCATGTCAAAGCTAATACTTTACAAAAGCATTTTAACATACCTAAGGAACAAGCTAGACAAATAATAAAACAATGTCAAAATTTTGTTTTAGTGCCTTCTAAAATGTTACATAATTTTTTTCTTTAGCCATTGTTGCCAGAATTCCTATCTTCATCCCAGTTCCGGTGAAGACAAAGATAAAACCAATCTATAGCTTCTGCAATAGCTATCACTGAACTGCTTGCAGAACTTGCCTGGACTATGTATCACTTGTATGCATTGTGAACTCACTTATATGCATTGTGAACTATCTGTTTGTGCAGCGGCTTGCGGTAGTCTTGGGGTATTTTTGCTGATGGTGTCATCGGTGGTACAATTTTTCCAAAAGGAGCTGTCAATTGGCTTGGTGTATCTTCCTCCCTTCTGCTTGTGATGGTCATTCAGCTAAAATTTGGGGGCCAACAGAGGTGAGGCAAAGAACCTCACCACCACCACCACCCCCCCCATACAAAGACCTATCCACAGGTGTGGCTTTATGCTGGACCAGTAGTCAATGACGGGAAAGATCCAATTGCAATGGTACCCACCTAAGACAGGAGGCTGACGCCTTGAGGTCAGCTCATCTGATGACAGGTAAGGACCATATGTAGTATTGGACAACCTAAGGCAGGCACAGTCCCTAAGCCACATGCTTGTTGTTTAAACAGAGAAGGGGAGATGTTGAGAGCCACAGCCAAAGGGGCCTCAGCAAACTTCCAGCTGCCAGCAATCTTCCAGCTGCCAGCTAATGATTGGCTCACAGCGGCCCCAGCAAAATTCAAGCTGCCAACTGATTGACTCCTCCGCAGTGATGCTAATTGGGCTGTTTCCCCACCCTTTCAGACCATGGAGCTGCTCATTGGGGGACTTTTTTTTTTGGCTCTGCCCATGCAACCCAGCCAATGGGCCTCAAGAGCAGGAGGGGTGAGGGAGGTTGAGAGGCTTGTGGGAAGCTGGTGGTGGCAGTTGGGCTCTGAGGGTTTTTCTGAAGAGCTGTGTTGTGCAGTGTGTGTGTTCTAAAAATAAAGTTTGTTTCTTTTGACAAGTGGCTCCTGAATTGTGCCCAGCCAGACTGCATCAAACTTTGAGGTTCTCAGCAGGTGTAGGATCCCCTACATTAATGTATTGTAAGATTATCACTGTACCTGCTCTTCTGTAAAGTTAGATTGAGGAACAGTGTATGGTTAGGGTTAATAACATGGTCAATTTGGGTTAGGTATCATTCTGCTGGATGAATACTGGTATTGGGAACCTGTGATATTTATAAGAATATATAGGTGAAATATAAGTAAGGAAGCAGAAATCTAGGTAAGATTTGAAGCACAGAAGGGCATTAGACCCTCAATTGGGATACACAGGTTTGAATTATGTTCTTAACAGATGTATCAGATAAATCAATATACAATGGCATAGCATCTTGTACCTTGGATTATTGAATGTAGAAGAGAACATCCACTCAGAATGGGACAGCCAGCAGGATTAGGAAGATAGTCGGTAGGTTTAGGAAGAAGAGTGAGTATAGGATTTGGACGAAAAGCTCTTTTACAATAGGGTTTCGGTAAGAGAGTGAATGTAAATGTCAGCACATTTGAAGAGTCAGTCACAGTGATGAACTGGAAAAAAATATGTAGGAAAGCAGATATCAACATAGACATTAGGAAATAAGGCAAAGTATAAAGTGTGTTATAGGATTAGACATTTTCAACAGGGGGAGGTTGAATATATAATCTTAGGAAGAAACAAATATGTTTCTTCAGAAACCAGTTTGTTTCTTAAGAAACAAATATGTTTCTTCAGAAACCAATAGGATTGAAATTTGAAAGCATTAGACAATATGGACATGGTTGTTTTTAGTAATCCATGCTCCCTTAAATTTAGGCTTTGGTACAATCATAAGTGTGATCTTTGCATTTTGTGTCCAGAATATCACTGTCATGAAATGAATATGTAGATCAGGTTACATTAGTATTTATTCCACCCTTTCTTGGAGCAATGTTTTGAAGACCTATAAATTAGTATTTGGGATACAAATAGGTCTAGCCTGTGTCTATGAATAGAGAGAAGATGCATGAATAGACCATACTGGGAATAAATAATATAACTGGTTCCAACATTAAATAATGGATTGAATTGGTATCTGAAAATATACATGAAATCTCATATTGATATACCTACATTCATTCTAACCAGTTATACATCTAATGGTAATATTAAGGTTACTCTTGATCATGAAGAGTGTGAGATTTTGCTTCAAAAATGATTATGGAAGTTGTAATTAATGTGTTTGGAAAGAAGTCTCATGAAAAGGCCAGTCAAGAAACATGAAGGAATACCTGTGTTCTGAAGAAGGAAGTGATTGAAAGTGAATCAAATGCTTATAAATTTGTAAACTTGTGGGTGAAAGAATATATCCTATGATGTACATGAACTGATGAAATAGTAATGTACCGATGTTGAATAAAAATTAACATCAAATTACACATCATATCCCATAGGAATCTACTTTTATTGATTTTAAACTGGGGTCAGTTACTGCAGAAATTTTAGGAATTTTATGCACCACTCACTGAAGTTAGTTTTCAGTACTAGGAAACAAATATGTATTTCAGGAAAATGAATATTTCTGAGAATAATCTTGTGAAAAGTTGATTATAAATCCACATATATGAAGATGAATGAATTTAGGGAGTGTATAATAAGACACATATATTTCATATTTTGAAAAATCTGTAGAGTATATATATACACACACACATTAAAAATAGCAATATATATACCAATCGAAATTCATCATGGAATATATATCATCCACAGGTCCAAAAATATTCATTTTAGTGAACATGGTTTTATGTATAATGTGGTTCAATTATGAAGCTTACCCATAGGTGGAATTTTCAATTCCATCAGCTTTTAGGGGGGTGATCTCTTTCACAATTTGTATCTGCCAAAGTCAGCAGCCTCACAAGAATGTACGTGTGATACCAGGTAGGATTCTATATATGCATATAAAAATGCATGTGTTGAATAGGCTACAGAGAAAGGGAGACAGAAATTTACTTATTTGTTAGTTTTCAAAACTCATGGAGAAGTATTACAATGAAAAGTTGACTAGATTTATAACACATAGCCTTGATAAAGCAAAAGGCAAGTCCAAGTATACACCATGCCTCCTATGAACTGCCTGTACTTCTTTTCTGTTAGGTTTATTTTTCTCCATCATGTTAGAATTAGTAGTCAGAGTCTAGTAGGGTATGGGTTAGTTTCAGAGATTCCATATTTTGAATAAAAAATAGGAAAATGAATCCAATGTGTATGCAAATATGTGCTACACAAAAATCTTCCCACTCTAATCTAGAACAATGCCTTGACATTAACATCGCCACAAGTAAGACACAATTAGAGGAGAAGAGGAAGAAAATCTGTGAAGACATATGTGGAAGAAAAAATGCTCAGGAGTTCACAACCTAGGAGGTGGCAGAGGGGATTCTAAAAGTAAGGGACAGGGTAAACACTCCACAAACATGGAGCTCTGCTGGCCTAATGACTTCTTGAGGAACTGCCTCCGAGGTTGGGCACTTGAAATATATGTTGTTGTCAGTAGCTTTCGCTTCCTTTGTAGTGAGTCCATCAAAGCTGGGTCTGCATATATGTGACCAAGAAGACATGGTTTCTTATTTTCCAAGGAACATGAGGCAGCAGTGCTGAATCCTCTCTTTGTAGGTAAACTGTGGCCACTGGGGGCTTAGTGTCTCCCCTGTGGACTGTGAAGCCATTTGGTCATCCTCCACTTTTCATGGAGTTTCTTCAGCTGCACTGGGAGTTTGGTATTTCTTTCAAGGAATACAAGGGGTTCAACTGGGACACATTGCTGGATGGAGTACTGTTACATGTTGTGGGTCAGGGTCTGCAGAAGAATACACCAACCAGACTGCTATTCCATACATCTTGCCCCCTTGACCATAGCAACTTGATTCTGAACATTGCCCTGAAACCTCTCAACATAATAAGATGCCTTTACATATAAGGGTCTGCTGGCTGCACCGTGTCAATCACAAGTCATTTGGAAGCCAGTGGCAGATCCACATGTTCCCACCACAAATGTTTTATTACACACCTGCACTCCATTGCTCAAGGCCTACTTCTCAGTAGGCTCCAACTTACTGGCATGTCTTTCTACACCATTTTCATGAAATCCAGTCAATCAAGGCACGGTGTGGTGCAGTCATGATCAGCAACAGGACATCCAAAAGTTCTCCAGTGCAACCTGGTCATGGGAATTTCAAAATTTTCATGGTATTTATCTAGCCATCTTTCAAGAATGAAGTCGAAGGCACTCTGGGTTTCAAATCATTCAGGAACCATTAAATGGTGTGGAATCTCCTTTCAATGAAAGCTTTGGAGAACACTCGCAGGCAAGTCTTCCCAAAGAGTGGCCAATAGGTCTCATGAAGCCAGGCCCATTGTGACCTCCCATGTGAGGTCCATGTGTGTTTTTACTCTCAACTATGGCTGCCAAGTCTATAAAATAAAATAATGTGATATCCTGGCTGAGATTCCCAGTACTGTGTGGAAAGCAATCCTGGGCCTAGATCTCAGTTTCCAAGTGCAAATCTCATGCGTGGACTCCTAAAATCTCAACAGAATTCATGACAATACTTATCTGAGGTCAGTTCCAGAACTCAGTCTCTAAGGGGAATCAAACCAGAATTCAAGCTGAGGTTGACCCAGTCATCTCTTCCGACAGGCACACTAATGACCACAATTCAAACCAAAACATTCCCACATGAACCTCATCCTCTTCCATATAGACACTCATCTTAACCTCTGGCTGGAGGTTTCCAATAAGGGCATACCCCAAGACAGTGTCCAAAATAAGGTTTCTTGCCCCTCATTTGCCTAAAATCAGGGTGGCCTGAACACCCTTCCTGAGAACCAGGAGTGTTCAAATACACCCTCTATTAATACTGCTCCACTTCTCAAATTTGAGGCCTACTGACTGTCGGGTATAGATTTTTTATGTGAATTTGATTCATGAGAAACAACAAGCACCTATATACTGGCCTCTGCATGGCTTTGAAGAACTCATTTGACCCAAAGGATCCCTATTCTCACTTCACAGAGGTGTCAGAAATTTTACAGAGGAAAGCGACAGACTTCATCCACAATGACTGCTCTTTTTGCCATTTTTGTTTTAGATCCACACATGGGATTTTTATTTACTTTCATCAGGTACTGAGAATCTAAGCCACAGCCTCACACAGGGCCAAGAGGCTGATTCAGACACATTCTTTTACAAAGCAATTGACCAAACAACCATTGGTGATGCCCCTTTATTTCCATTTGGAAACTGTTTTCTTCAGACTTCACAAAGGGGTAGCCTGAGGCAAAGACCTTCCTGACATTCAGGGAAACAGAACAATAGGTAAGAAAAAGGCCCAAAGCAGGGTTTCTCCACTGAGACTTTATTGGTCACACAGATATCTGAGTTTTCTGAGATGCTCCACATTCCTTCAGCTATCCAGTACATGGCCATGACACAGAACTTGGAGGTGGTACATATTGTGGACACAAAGCCATGAGCCTGTTCTGGAAAGGGACCTGAATTCAGGAAGAATACAAAAACTTAGGAAGATAGTAAGTGTTGCCCATCAATAAGGCAAGCTGCAGTCCTTTCATAAATTGGGCAGGATGAATGCTGGGAAGCTTTCCACTAGAAAGGACACATCCATTGATGCATTCTGTTTTGTAATGTCTACAACCACAGATACAGTGGGATACATAGACTTAGAAACACTCTCCTTGAGCCAACGACTCACTAGAAACTCTCCACTCAAAACCGAAACAACCACCTTTCCTACATATTCTCAGAACATGAGACAAAACCACAAATTCAAAGACACACCCACAAAGGCACCTCCTTTCCCCAAGTAGGTCTGCGCCTATCTGGAGTGTCCTCTGACTGGGGGCCATGATATGTTCTCCAGCAATGGCCTGTCCTGTCTCAGATCTGGTCAGCTTGGACAACTCTGGGAAGTTGTCAGGAGCCAGCGATGAGCCACTACCTTCTTTCTCAGGGAAGGCCCCTCCTCAGATCTTTTCTGGCATTTGGACATCCTCACATCAGTAAGTACCAAAAAAGACTGACTCTGTTTTTTCTTAATCCAAACAAGTGACCCCACTGGGAATGGGTCTGGGACTGGCTCTGGGTGCCTCACTACCTGGATCCCAAGTTCAGAGAATTCCATCACCAAGGAAGTGAGGTGAGGTCACTTCTTTCAAGGAACTGAATGAGGTCACTGCCTTGGCAACCACTTTGTCCTAACAGTTGCTTTCAAGGGTCCCATGAGTTGGAGGCTGCCCCATCATACTGTGTTTTTTTTCACAATTTAGAATGGTATATAAACCATAGTCAGCCAGAAACAACTATCCACACAGGCCTTGTTTCCATCTTTACTGCATTGAGAAGAGAGAGCTGATTCAGACACATCCCTTCATCCTGTCCAGGTTGTTTGCCATGGAAGATGACTCTTGCTCTCTCAGGTCCTACATAGCTGCCTATATCTTCTCCAGGGATCATTTCTGCATCTACCTTTGAGGTTCTCAGCAGGTGTAGGAACCCCTTCATACCTGTATTGCAAGATCAACTCTGTACCTGCTTTTCTGTAAAATTAGATTTAGGGAACAGAGTATGGTTAGGGTTAATAGCATGTTTGATTTGGGTTAGGAGTCATTCTGCTGGATGAATACTGGTATTGGAAACCTGCAATATTTATAAGAATGTATAGGTGAAATATAAGTATGAAAACAGAATCCTAGGTAAGATTTGAAGTAAGAAGGGCACCTGACCCTTGATTGGCATATACAGGTTTGAATTACGTTTTGCACAGATATATCAGATAAATCAATATACAATGGCATAGGACCTTGTACCTCATATTATTGAATATAGGAGAGAGCATCAACTCAAAAAGGTATACTCGGTAGGATTGCAGTGTAGGTTTAGGAAGAAGAGTGAGTATAGGATTTGGACCAAAAGTTCTTTTGCCATAGGGTTTCAGTAAGAGAGTGAATGTAAATGTCAGCATATGTGAAGAGTCAGTCACAATGATGAACTAGGGAAACTATGTAAAAAAGCAGATATCAATATAGACATTAGGAAATCTAGCAAAATATAAAGTTAATGATAAGATTAGACATTTTCAAGAGTGTGGAGGTTGAATATATAATCTTAGGAAGAAACAAATATGTTTCTTAAGAAACCAATAGGATTGACATTTGAAAGAATTAGGCAACATGGATATGGATGTTTTTACTAATCCATGCTCACCTTCACTTTAAGCTTTGGTACAGTCCTAAGTGTGACTTTGCATTTTGTATCCAGAATATTACTGTGATGAAATGAATATGTAGATCAGATGACATGAGTATTTATTCCACCATTTCTGGGAGCAATATTTTGAAAACCTATAAATTATTATTGGGTATACAAATAGGTGTACCCTGTGTCTATGAATATAGAGATGATGCATGAATAGACCATAATGTGAATAAATAATATAACTGTTTCCAACTTTAAATAATGGACCGAATTGATATCTGAAAATATACATGAAATCTCACATTGATATACATACATTCATTCCAACCAGTCATACATCTAATGGTAATGTTAAGGTCACTGTTTATCATGAAGAGTGTGTGAGTTTTGCTTCAAAAATGATTATGGAAATAAAAAATAATGTGTTTGCAAAGAAGTCTCATGAAAAGGCCATTCAAGATACATGGAGGAATACATGTTTTCTGAAGCAGGAAGTGATTGAAAGTGAATCAAAAGCCAATAAATTTGTGAACTTGTGGTTGAAAGCATATATACTATGATGTACATAAACTGAAGAAATAGTTATGTACCAATATTGAATAAAAATTAAAGACAAAATACACATCATGTCCCATCGGAATCTACTTGAATTGATTTTAAACTTTGGTTCGTTACTGTAAAAATATTAGGATATTGATGCACCATTCACTGAAGTTAGTTTTCAATACTAGGAAACAAACACGTATTTCAGGAAAAGGAATGTTTCTGAGAATAATCTTGTGAAAAGTTGATTATAAATCCACATACATGAAATGAATGAATTTAGGGAATGTATAATAAGACACATATATTTTATATTTTGAAAAATCTGCAGAGTATGTATGTATGTATATTACTAATTAAAAATTAAAATAAAATGTAGCAATATACATGCCAATTGAAATTCACCATGGAATATATATCATCCACAGATCCAAAAATATTCATTTTACTGAATATGGTTTTATGCATAATGATGTTCAACTAGGACTCTCACCCATAGGGTGAATTTTCAGTTCCATCAGCATTTAGGGGGAGTGATCTCTTCTCATAATTTGTATCTTCCAAAGTCTGCGATCTCACAAGAATGTACATGTGATACCAGGTAGGATTCTATATATGCATATAAAAATACATGTGTTGAATAGGCTACAGAGAAATGGAGACAGGAATTTAAATATTTGTTAACTTTCAAAATTCATATAGAAGTATCACAATAAAAAGTTGACTAGATTTATAACACATAGCCTTGATAAAGCAAAAGGTAAGTCCATGAATACACCACGCCTCATATGAATTGCCTGTACATTTTTTCTGTTAGGTTTATTTTTCTCCATCATGTTAGGATTAGTAGTCAGAGTCTGGTAGGGTATGGGTTAGTTTCAGGGATTCAATATTTCGAATGAAAAATAAGAAAATGAATTTAAGGTGTATGCAAATATGTGCTACACAAAAATCTTCCCACTCTCATCCAGAACATTACATTGACCTTACCATAGCCACAAGTAAGACACAATTAGAGGAGAAGAGGAAGAAACTCTGGGAATACAAACTTGAATGGAAAATGCTCAGGAGTTCACAACCTTGGAGGTGTTACAGGAGATTCCAAAAGTAAGGGACAGGGTAAACACTCCACAAACATGGAGCTCTGCTGGCCTAATGACTTCTTGAGAAACTGCCTCCGAGGTTGGGCACTTGAAATATATGTTGTTGTCAGTAGCTTTCGCTTCCTTTGTAGGGAGTCCATCAGAGCTGGGTCTGCATCTATGTGACCAGGAGGACATGGTTTCTTATTTTCCAATGAACATAGGCAGCAATGCTGAATTCTGTGTTTGTAGGTAAACTGTGGCCACTGGGGTCTTAGTATCTCCCCATGTGGACTGTGAATCCATTTGGTCGTCCTTCACTTTTCATGGTGTTTCTTCCACTGCACTGGGAGTTTGGTATTTGTCTCACGAAATACAAAGAGTTCAACTGGGACAAAGTGCTGGAGGTGTTCTGTCACGTGTGGTGGGTCAGGGTCTGCCGGAGAATACACCAACCGGGCTCCTATCCCATACAGCTTGTCCCCTTGACCATAGCATCATGATTATGAACATTGCCCTGAAACGTCTCCACATAACAAGATGCCTTTACATATAAGGGTCTGCTGACTGCACCACGTCAGTCACAAGTCATTTGGAAGCCAATGGCAGATCCACATGGCCCCACCACAGATATTTTATCACACATCTGCACTCCATTGCTCAAGGCCCACTTCTCAGCAGGCTCCAACTTACTGGTATTTCTGTTCTATACCATTTTCATGAAATCCAGTCAATCAAGGCAATGTCTGGTACAGTCATGATCCACAACAAGACATCCAAATGTTCTCCAGGGCCACCTGGTCATGGTAATTTCAAAAATTTCATGATTTTAACCTAGCCATATTTCAAGGATGAAGTAGGAGGCACTGTGCATTTCAATTAATTCAGGAATCATTCAATGGTGATTAATCTCCTTTAAAAAATCTCTGGAGAACACTTGCAGGCAAGGCTTCCCAAAGAGTGGCCAAAAGATCACATAAATCCAGGCCCATTAAGGTCTACTATGTGAGGTGCATGTGTGTTTTGACTCTCAACTATGGCTGCCAAGTCTTTAAGAATAAATCATGTAATATCCTGGCTGAGATTCCCAGTGCTGTGTGGAAAGCCACCCTGGACCTAGATCTCAGTTTTCACGGGTGACTCTCAAGTGTGGCCTCCTAAAATCCCAACACAATTAATGGCAATATATCTCTGAGATAAGTTCCAGAACTCAGTCTGCAAAACGAATCACACCAGAGTTCAAGCTGAGGTGGACGCAGTCATCTCTTCCAACCACCACACAAATGACCACAATTCAAACCAAAACACTCCCACATGGCCCTCATCTTCTTCCATATAGACACTCATGATAACCTCTGGCTGGAGTTTTCCATGAGGGGTGCAGCCCAAGACAGTGTCCAAAATAAGCTCCCATGCCCCTCATTTGCCTAAAGTCAGGTTGGCCTGGACACCCTTCCTGAGAACCAAGAGAGATCAAATAGGCCTGCCATTAATACTGCTCTGCTTCTCAAATTTGAGGCCTACTGACTGTCGGGTATAGATTCTTCATGTGAATTGGAGTCATGAGAAAACCCAAGCACCTATGGGCTCACCTCTGTATGGCTTTGAAGAACTCATTTGACACAAAGGATACCTATTCTCATTTCACAGATGTCAGGAACCTTACAGAGTATGGTGGAAGACTTCATCCACAGTGACTGTTCCTTTTGCCATTTTTGTTATGGATGGACACATGGGTTCTTTATTTAGTTCCATGGGTGCTGAGAACTTAAGGCACAGCCTCACACAGGTCCAAGAGGCTGATTCAGACACATCCCTTTACAAAGCAATTGACCAAAGAGCCAAAGGTCATGCCCCTTCATTTCCATTTGAAAACTGTTTTCTTCAGGCTTCACAAAGGGGTGGCCTGTGGCAAAGACCTTGCTGACATTCAGGGCAACAGAACAGTAGGCAAGAAAAAGGCCCAGGAACAGACTTTTTCAGGAGATTAACACTATGGCACTGACAGTTCTTGATGATGCTACTTGGGTTTTTATGTAGCCAAGCACGTTTTCTCCAGTGAGACTTTATTGGTCACACTGATATCTGAGTTTTCTGAGATGCTCAGCATTCCCTTCAACTATCCAGTACATGGCCATGTCACAGAGCTTGGAGGTGGTACATATGTTGGACACAAAACCATGAGTCTGTTCTGGAGAGTGGCCAGAATTCAGGAAGAATACAGGAATTTAGGAAGATAGTAGGTATTGCCCATCGATAAGGCAAGCCGCAGTCCATTCAAAAATTGGGCAAGATGAAGGCTGGGAAGCTTTCCATTAGACAGAACACATCCATTGCTGCATTCTGTTTTCTAATATCTACAACCATAGACACAGTGGGATACATAGACATAGAAACCCTCGCCTTGTGCAAACGACTCACTACAAACAGTCCACTCCAAACCGAACAAATCACCTTTCCTACATGTTCTCAGAACATGAGACAAAACCACAAATTCAAACACACACTCACAAAGGCACCTCCTTCCTGGAATTAGGTCTTTGACTACCAGGAGTGTCCTCTGACTGGTGGGCCATACTATGTTTCCCAGCAGTGGCCTGTCCTGTCTCAGATTTGGTATCCTTGGCCAACTCTGTGAAGTAGTCAGGAGCCAGAGATGAGCCACTACCTTCTTTCTTTGGAAAGGCCCCTCTTCAGAGATTTCCTGGCATTTGGCCATCCTCAAATCAGTAGGTAGCAAGACAGACTGACTCTGCCCTTGGTAAATCCAAACAAGTGAGCCCACTGGTACTGGGACTGGGATTGGCTTTGGGTGCCTCGCTACCTGGATCCCAAGTTCAGAGAGTTCTATCATCAAGGAAGTGAGGTGAGGTCACTTCCTTAAAGGAAATGAATGAGATCACTGCCTTGGCAACCACTTTTTCCTAAAAGTTGCTTCCAAGGGTCCCATGAGATGGAGGCTGCCCCATCTTCCTGTGACACTTTCACAAGTTAGAATGCTATGTAAACCATAGGCACCTGGGAACAGCTATCTACACAGGCCTGGTTTGGTCCATCTTCCCTGCATTGAGAAGAGAGAGGCTGATTCAGACACATCCCTTATTTCTGACCAGGTTGTTTACCACGGAAGATGACTTTTTCTCTCTCAAGTCCTGCATATCTGCTTACATCTTCTCCAGGGATCATTTCTGCATCAAAATTTGAGGTTCTCAGCAGGTGTAGGATCCCCTACATTACTGTATTGTAAGATCAACTCTGTACCTGCTCTTCTATAAAGTTAGATTGAGGGAACTGTGTATGGTTAGGGTTAATAACATGGTCGATTTGGGTTAGGTATCATTCTGCTGGATGAATATTGGTATTGAGAACCTGCAATATTTATAAGAATATATACATGAAATATAAGTATGAAAACAGATATCTAAATAAGATTTGAAGCACAGAAGGTCATTAGGCCCGTAATTGGGATACACAGGTTTTAATTATGTTCTTAACAGATGTATCAGATAAATTAGTATACAATGGCATAGCATCTTGTACCTTGGATTATTGAATGTACAAGAGAACATCCAGTCAAAATGGGATAGTCAGTAGGATTAAGAAGATAGTTGGTAGGTTTAGGAAGAAGAGTGAGTATAGGATTTGGACCAAAAGCTCTTTTGCAATCGGGTTTCGGTTACAGAGTAAATGCAAATGTCAGCAAATGTGAAGAGTCATTCACAATGATGAACTGAGGAAAATATGTAGGAAAGCAGATATCACTACAGACATTAGGAAATCAGGAAAAATATAAAGTGTGGGATAGGATTATACATTTTCAACAGGGGAAGGTTGAATATATAATCTTAGGAAGAAACAAATATGTAGTCACCATTAGGATTGAAATTTGAAAGCATTAGACAATATAGACATGGATGTTTTTAGTAATCCATGCTCACCTCCAATTTAGGCTTTGGTACAATCATAAGTGTTACCATTGCATTTTGTGTCCAGAATATTACTATTATGGTATGAATATGTAGATCAGGTTACATTAGTATTTCTTCCATGATTTCTGGGAGCAATGTTTTGAAGACCTATAAATTAGTATTTGGGATAAAAATAGGTGTACCCTGTGTCTATGCATAGAGAGATGATGCATGAATAGACCACACTGTGAATAAATAATATAAATTGTTTCAACTTTAAATAATGGATTGAATTGATATCTTAAAATATATATGAAATCTCATATTGATATACCTACATTCATTCTAACCAGTTATACATCTAATGGTAATATTAAGGTTTCTCTTGATCATAATGAGTGTGAGATTTTACTTCAAAAATGATTATGGAAATTGAAAATAATGTGTTTGGAAAGAAGTCTCATGAAAAGGCCAGTCAGGAAACATGGAGGAATACATGTGTTCTGAAGGAGGAAGTGATTGAAAGTGAATCAAATGCCTATAAATTTGTAAACTTGTGGATGAAAGGATATATCCAATGATGTACATGAACTGAAGAAATAGTAATGTACCACTGTTGAATAAAAATTAACATCAAATTACACATAATGTCCCATAATCATCTACTTGCATTGATGTTAACCTGGGGTTAGTTACTGAAGAAATTTTAGGAATTTTATGCACCATTCACTGAAGTCAGTTTTCAGTACTAGGAAACAAATATGTATTTCAGGAAAATGAATATTTCTGAGAACAATCTTGTGAAAAGTTGATTATAAATCCACATACATGAAGATGAATGAATTTAGAGAGTGTATAATAGGACACATATATTTCATATTTTGAAAAATCTGGAGAGTATGTATATATATATATATATATATATATATATATATATATATATATACACACACACACACACACACACACACACACACACACATAAAATGTACCAATATATATGCCAATCGAAGTTCATCAAGGAATATATATCATCCACAGATCCAAAATTATTCATTTTACTGAACATCGTTTGATGTATAATGTTGTTCATCTAGGAAGCTCACCCATAGTTTGAATTTTCAGTTCCATCAGCATTTACCGGGAGTGAACTCTTCTCACAATTTGTATCTGCCAAAGTCAGTGACCTCACAAGAATGTACGTGTGATACCAGACAGGATTCTATATATGAATATAAAAATACATGTGCTGAATAGGCTACAGAGAAAGGGAGATAGGAATTTACATATTTGTTAACTTTCAAAACTCATGGAGAATTATTACAATGAAAAGTTGACAAGATTTATATCACATAGCCTTGATAAAGCAAAAGGCAATTCCAAGTATACACCATGCCCCCTATGAACTGCCTGTACTTCTTTTCTGTTAAATTTATTTTTCTCCCTTATGATAGGATTAGTAGTCAGAGTCTAGCAGGGTATGGGTTAGTGTCAGGCTTTCAGTATTTTGAATGGAAAATAGGAAATTGGATCCAATGTGTATGCAAATATGTGCTACACAAAAATCTTCCCACTCTTATCCAGAACACTGCCTTGACCTTACCATCGCCCCAAGTAAGACACAATTAGAGGAGAAGAGGAAGAAATTCTGTGAATACATATCTGGAATGGAAAATTCTCAGGTGTTCACAATCATGAAGGTGGTAGAGGAGATTCCAAAAGTAAGAGACAGGGAAAACACTCCACAAACATGGAGCTCTGCTGGCCTAATGACTTCTTGAGAAACTGCCTCTGAGGTTGGGCACTTGAAATATATAAGTACCCTCATAAGTAAGAGTGTAAGTACAATAATATTAGAAGACTAAAGTCAATAACAATTACATAAAAAATCAGTGTGTACCATCTGAACTGAAGTTTTTTTTTTTTTTTTTTTTTTTTTGGTTGCTTGACTAATGGGAAGATGTTTTCAAAGGCATTCTTTCGATATGTACTTGTGGCAAGCCATTATTTTCTATTACAATTGGTAATACCATCCAGAAACCATCTACCAGAGATTTTGAATGGTTCTGGCACTTTAAATTTTGGCTACAATGATTAGAAGCCAGAAAGGTGGCTTAATGATTTTCTATCCAAACAGCTTCTTCATAAACAGGTCTCTAAAACTGCATTCACCAGCTTGCTGCTAGGAAGTGCCCATATCCTGCCACTGTGCCCCTCTCGGGAAAGCAGCCACTTTGGAGGAAGCTCATTTGGATGGGAACAGTTGGTGGCCAGGATTTTGCATCCATCTCTTCACAATAGAATCAGATGACTTATTTTTTATACACCCAAGTAAGGCTCAGGAAAACAACTGACAAACCAATTAAGGTCTTCTTTTTACCTATTCCTATTTAGTATCCAAATAGACCCTGTGGAGCCTCTTCTCTGGCTAAACTACCAAGGAAAAGCAAAATGCTTTTTGTTCTAATTTTGGGCTTCAGCAAGTCATTTTGTATTCCATATAGCAAGCCCTGCTTAATGAAGTAAGTGTACACTCATATAGTATATCCTTCACTGGAAAGGCTCCATCAATGCTGCTGTACCTTACACTCATAATAAAATGTATCTGTGATACAGATTAATCATAACCTTCAGAAACCAAGGCTTCTCAATAGGATGCAGTGGCAATTCATTTGTATTATTGCTATAATGGAATCAAATAATTGCCTAAGTGTTTAATTATAGACAGTTAAAAGAAGAGTACCTTGTTATTTAATTTATATAAGATTCACTTATATTTGATATTCATACACATAAACAAATATGGCAATAACAATAATTTGTACCCTCATAAAGTTAATATAGTGTCTTCCCTTGCAGATGTGAAAGCTGGCTTTATGCTAATGTTTGTTTTTTTATTGAAAATACTTTTAAAAATATTACTTTCTGGCACTTTTTAACTATCACAGTTGTTGAAAAGGGGAAAATTGATTTCAAAATGTACTATGATTTCTGTTTTTGAGAGATGAAATTTTACTCCAGAATAAAGAATTTGAAAAGAGAATAGAACAATTAAGATTGTTCTGTTTGAATTTTAATGCACTTGAACTTCTCTCTAACTTTGTGACCTCATCATCAGAAACTTTTAAGTGAATTATTATTATGATTGACTTACAGGTAACTATTACTTTATACTGCAATAATAAGGCACTTAGTGCTTCTAAAACACATGTTTAATAATGTCCCAAAGAAGACTTTATAGTCACATACATTGACAATTGCTATTAGATGCTAACAATTATTAGGATAGTATATCACAGAATTTATTGAATTCTAAAATAAAATTTATTTGGAAATTCAGAATAAGGATCTCATCATTTTCCATACAACACATAAATGTGAATAATTTCTTCTCAGATGAATAGTCTCCCTATATGTCTTAATTGTCTCATTCCTACTTTCACTAAGCAAAAATTTTCAGAACACCTATTATGTGTGTATTCAGTGCTATGTATTGGGAAGGCAGTGGAAAACAAAACACACCTGTTCCTTCTCTTGTGGAGATTGCAGTCTATTGGCAGAGGATAAACATAACCACTCCTTTAATCAAATACATAGTTCTAAACTGGTGGATGTTCTAAAGGAACAGAACAAGGTATCTCCAAGAGAGCAGAGAAGAGTCGATTTAAATTGGGCTTGAGATGGTTAGGTGGGATTCCCTGAGACAGTGACTATTAATTAGAGGCCTGAAGAATGTATTATTATTTAGCATTCCAGGCAGAGAGAAGAGAAGCAATGGTAATTGATATGAGAAATTTCTGGACACATCAAAGACTACAAGGACAATCTATGTATGTAAAGTGTCATGAGCATGAGTAGCTCAGTGAGGCAGTGGTGTAGGATGAGACAAGGACAGGCAGAAAATTGTTAAATCATCCAGAGCCTTAGGGACATTGATTAGGATTTTGGGTTTTACATTTAGAGACAATGAAAAGGCAGGGCATGTGTGATATGATCTGGTATACAGTTCGAACAATCTTTACCCATGTCAATCAAATCCTTATTATTCATTAATTCTCAATAAAAATTTTCTATCCTTATTATTCCTTTTCTCTTTGTAATATGTGGCAGTATTTCTCAAAGTGTGGTCCAGAAATTCCTGAGGGAGGATTCTTTAGAGACTTTTAAGATTTCTGTGAATTCAAATTTATTTTTCATAATAATACTAAGTTATTCTTTGCCTTTTATTCATATTGTCTTGCCTGTCTACATCAATTAATTTAAAGCAGAAGCAGGCTGGATAGAGTGGAACATGCTGTAATCCCAGTGATTGGGAACATTGAGGCAGGAGGATAAAAAGTTTGAGGCCTACCTAAGCAATATAGTGAGACCCTATCTTAAAACAAAAAATAAAAAGGGCTGAGGTTGTAGCTTAGTGGGAAAATGTTCCAATCCCGAGTGTGAAAAAATTAACAAAAAAAAAAAAAAAGAAGAAGAAGAATCAGATAGAACACAACTATGTCCTTTTAACCCAGACAATAAAAATAATAATACTACTCTTTGTTTTGGAAAATATAGCAATTTTCATGAAAATGATATTTATGTTAACATATTATTGATTTATTACTATTATTTTAATTTCTGTTTTAACTACTAATACATAAATATCAGTAGGTATGATCTACAAAGACAACTGTTTTGGATTCCTCAATACATTTTAGGAATTTAAGAAGAAGTTATAGTCCATGTATGTTTGTCAAAATACATTCTACTGACATATGTAACTAAAAAAAACAAATAATTTTTTAAATTAAAAAAAAAAGTGTACACGGGGTCTAGAGACCAATGACATCATCAATCTTCTTTTCTTAAAACTATTTGTCAACATACTTTATATACAAACAGAAACACAAAAAGTGTGGTTAAAAAAACTAATTGTGGGGCTAGGGATGTGGCTCAAGAAGTAGCGGCACACTCGCCTGGCATGCATGCGGCCCAGGTTCGATCCTCAGCACCATATACAAACAAAGATGTTGTGTCTGCCGAAAACTAAAACAATAAATAAAAAATTCTCTCTCTCTCTCTCTCTCTCTCTCTCTCTCTCTCTCTCTCTCTCTCTCTCTCTCTCTCTCTCTCTCTCTCTCTCTCTCTCTCTCTCTCTTAAAAAAAATTTAAAAAACCCCTAATTGTGACTGCCCTCCTGTCAGTTTTTTTATTGTTCCTAAATTTCAGTCATTAGACTCACAATAAGAAATTGATTCTATATTGCAATACAGTATGAATACTTTCAGGAACCATGTGATGCATTCAGAAATTACTTGCTCTCTTCCAACTGAATCAACTGCTTTCTTGACCCACTAACTCACAATTGATAACATGTGGATGACCTTACCCATTTCCTGGTTTCAACAGTTACTTTTCTAGATTGACATCTTCCAGATTACATTACTTATCCCAATATTCCTCCTTGGTTGCATCTGTAACAACTAACTGGATATTCCATTATTAATATTTCAATATTAATAATTAACTCAAATTTAATATTTAATTTGTTTAAAACTAAACTGATATATATATATACACACACACACACACACAGACACACACACTATTTATATACACACAATATGTATATACACACAATATGTATGTATAATATATATATATAGACACCGTATATATAGTACTGGGTATACAAACCAGGGGCTCTCTCATTAAGTTACATCTCCAAACCTTTTTATTAATTTTGAGACAATAGCTCTCTGAGTTGCTGATGTTTTCAAGAAAGTGCTGAGGTTGGCCTGGACTATGCCCAGTCCATCACACACACACACACACACACACACACACACACACACACACACACATACAGATACCAGGGAGTGAACTCAGGAGCACTCAACCACTGGGCCACATCTGCAGCCCTATTTTGTATTTTATTTGGAGACAGGGTCTCACTGAGTTGCTTGGCACCTCACCTTTGCTGAGGCTGGCTTTTAACTCGGGATTCTCCTGTCTCAGCTTCCCAAGCCACTGAGATTACAAGTGTGCACCACTGCACCTGGCTCCCCATGTATTTTTAAATAAAAATTGAGAGATATCAGTAGTGTATAATCCTATCTTTGCATGAGTAGACTATAATAAAATATTTATATATAGGTGAATGGAGAAAGAACTAGGAGAGAGAAATTACAATATTAATGGTATCAGAAATTTTCTGGTGATTTAAAATTTCTTTTTAATATAATTCTGTATTTTATTTTCCATAGTATGTGTCATATCATATTCAGAAAGTTATACATTAAAAATAAAGACATAACTATTCTTCCTCACAAAATCTTTACCTCTCCTTGACTTTTGTTTTAAAGGCAAGACTTTATTCATCTCAAAATTTGCTATAAACACACTTTTACATAATATCATTATAGTAATGCAGACTCCTCCAAGACCACTATGTTTTATCACCAAAGTAATTTCAATCACAGGATGCGCATAGACAGTAGTTACCTAACACTAAAGAAGTAGGCTCATCCATTTTTTAGGGTATTTGATGCCTTGGTTGAAGTTCTAGATGCTGCAGGTTACTACTGCCCTGCTTAAAATTATGTGAAGTATAGTTTATCCCACAGGCCATCAGACAGATATTTGGGTAAAATGGAACCATCTGTCCTTTTGTTTACATATCATTATGAATAAAACCTAAAAATTCCTAGTTCAAAACACTCTTCATCTGCCTGGAATGCCCTTCTTCATTTCTAGCTGTCTATCCATAATTGTCAGTCTCATATCTTTTGCTATCTTTTCCAATATGACCTCCCTTAACTTCCATCCTGAAATGATATCTTCTGAACATCAAAAGTACTTTTCCTTTCTGGACTCTTATTCCATTCTTTTTTTTTTTTGTATCATAGTTATTTACATGCTTATTTATCCTATTGTACTTTTATTTCCTTGATGGCAGGGCTATGTCCTGAGTATAGTTTGGTTATACATCATACATCATTTAGAAAGAAATAAAGATAAGTTTTGAATTAACATCTTTATTTCTAAGACAAAGAATTAAAATAATAATGAAAAGAACTCAGGGGAAATAGAATGACTAAGTTTAAATAATTAGAATTATCATGTTTCCTACCCCATATATGAAATTTTCTTTAAAATCTGACCCTTGTTGAGCACAGTGTTATATGCCTATAATCCCTGTGACTTTGGAGGCTGAGTCAAGAGGATCACAAATTTGAGGCCAGCCTCAGCAACTTAGCAAAGCCCAAAGCAACTTAGCAAAACCCGTGTCTAAATTAAAAAAAAAAAAATAGAAAGGAGTAGGGATATAGCTCAAGGGAAAAGATTATATATATATTCCCTCAGGGGGAAATATCTAGTACCTTAATAGAACATTGTTCTATGTGATGGAATATATAAGAGATAATACTGCATTTAAAAGAGATTCTTTCTGTATTAGTCCATTTTTTATTGTTATAATCTGAGGCTGGTAATTAATAAAGAAAAACAGTGTATTTAGCACACAATTCTGGACTTGGTAACATAAAAGAATTTTGAAGGCTGAAAGTCCACATTGTATGGTGCAGGCATTTGCTCAGCTATGATGAAAATCTCATGGCAAATGTCATCATGTAAGGAATATGTAAATGGTGGAGAGATTACATGACGAGACAAGAAACCAGACACACTTAGGAGTTAGGCTTGTTGTTTTATCACAACACTCTCATGAGAACTAACCAGGGTGTCAGCAGAACTACATCAATTCCTTCAAAGGGCAGCACACCCAATGACCTAATCATCATCTCCCAACACTAACACACTGGGGACCAAGCTTTGAATATAAGAAACCTTAGGTGACAAACCATATCAAAACTATTGCATTTTCTATGTATCTAGTAAATTAGGCTTCTTGGTTATGGTGTCATTTATATATTGCTGCTTAATAAAAGTTACTGTATAGTTTAAAACAGCAACCTACCATTTCTCACAGCTTTTTGGGAATCTTTCTGTTGGATTGTCTGGGCTTATGAAAGTGGCTGCCTTCAGGTATCCTGGAGCTGAGCTCTTCCCACATAGCCTCACCTATGTGTCTAGTGCTTCAGCTATAGTGGCTGGAATAACTGAGGTTTTTTGACCTCTCTCTCCATGTGGTGCCACTCAGTGACAGCTCATATCTTGTGTATCAGTTAATTATTATTGCATAACAAATGACCCTAAAACTTAGTGACTTAAAATAATAGCAATTTATTATTTCTCATGATTCTGTGGTTTAACCACACTTTTGGTCTACTTTTTTTTTTCCCACACGTACATTTGTTCAGCTACATTTAATTGAAAGATGAACAGGGAATGTACAATGTAGACTCAATCTTGCCTGGCAAGAGATGCTGGGTGTTGCCTGGATGCCTTAGACCCCAGTTCTCCTCCATATGGTCTTTCACTGCCTAATAGGCCACACTAATTGTCTTATATGGCAGAGTCAGGGCAGCATCCCATGATAGCAAAGGTAGAATATGTAAAGCCTCAAAAGGCCTAGGCTCCAGAATATAACATATTGCTTCTGTCATATCCTGTTGCTCAAAGACAATCACAGGAGTAGTTTGGACCAAAGGGTAGAGAATTGCTTCATCTCTTGATAAAAGGTGCTGCAAAATATTGTATCCATGATTTTATTTCTATCAAAGGAACAATTTAAGATATATATCATTGGCCAGGCATGGTGGTGCACACCTGTAACCCCAGAAGGTCTGGAGGCTGAGGCAGGATGATCACAAGTCCAAAGCCAGCCTCAGCAATTTAGTGAGGCCCTAAGCCACTTAGCAAGACCCTGTTTCAAAATAAAACATAAAAAAGGGTTGGGGAGGTGGCACAATGTTAAACCACTCCAGGGTTCAATCCAAGTACAAAAAAAAAAAAAAGAAGAAGAAGAACAAAAAGAAGAAGAAAGATATGTAACATGAATCTCATGTTCTCCTGGGATAGGGTATAGTTAAATTCCAGTATAGGCAAATTATTTCTTCCTTTATTTTCTTTTTGAATTGGATATATTTCTGTTCCATGCTCATTTTCATTTCTCATTTTGTTCTTTTTATTGCATAGGCAATCTATGAATGCATTCTTATTGAAAAATATTTAAGTAACCTAATAATAGCAAATTATTACATAGTAAGCATATACTATGTTCAGTCTGCATTTTTATTAGTTCACTTAAGTTACACAAAAAGATTCATTTTGGCATAATTATAAAAGCAAGAAATATAATTTGTACTAATTCAATCCCCATTTTCCCCTTTCCCTTCCATCCTCCCTCTCCTTGTTCCTTTTCCTCTACTTATCTTTCTTCTATTTACTTATAGTATTTTTTTAATTAATGCCATAGATATACATAAAGATGAGATTCACTGTGGTATATTAATGTATGTACATAAAAAATTTAGATCAGATACATTCCACCAATTTTTACTTTTCCTGTCCCTCCTCCCTCCCCTTTAATATCATTCCTCCATTCCACTCATTTCTCTTCCATTTTCATAAAATCCCCCCATATTTTTCTTCTTTTTTCCTTATTTGGTCTAGCTTGTGCATATCAAATAAAACATTCAACCTTTAACTTGCTGGATCTGTTTTATTTCACTTAGTGTTATCATTTCCAGTTTCATCCATTTACTGGCAAATGACATAATTTCATTCTTCTGAAATGAGTATAAATTGTGTGTGTGTGTGTGTGTGTGTAACATTTTCCTTATCCATTTATCTGTTGAAGGGCACCTAATTTGGATCCATCATTTGGCTATTTTTAATTGTGCTGCAATAAACATTGATGTAGCTGAATCCTTATAGTATACAAATTTTAGATATTTTGGATATACACCTCAGAGTGGTATTACTGTTTCATATGGGTGTTTCAGTCCTAGTTTTCTGAAGAATCTCCATACCACTTTCCAGAGTAGTAGTAGTACTTTGCAGTCCCATCAACAATGTATGAGTGCACATTTCCCCCCACATTCTTGCCATCATTTATTATTACTTGTAATCTTGATAATTGCCATTCTGACTGGAGTGATATGAAATCTTAATATAGTTTTGATTTGTAGGTCTCTGATTGCTAGAAATGTTGAAGTTTTTTCATATATTTATTGGCCATTTGTATTTCTTCTTTTGTAAAATATCTGTTTGGCTCTTATGCTCATTTTGTTATTTGGGTTATGTGGTTTCTTGATGTTTTTGCATTATTTATATATTCTGAATATTAACCCTCTATCTGAAGAGCAGGTGGGAAAGATGTTCTCCCATTCTGGAGGCTATCTCTTTACACTTTTAGTCATTTATTCGCTGTGCAGAAGCTTTCTAATTCGATGCCACCCACTTTTTTTTTTGGTTTAACTTCATGCACTTTGGGAGTCTTATTAAGGAAGTTGACAGCCAGGCTTTATTTTAAGTGTTTTACATACATTGCTTCATTTTATCTTCACAAAATGTCTTTGAAGTAAGCATTTTGTAGATGAACTGACTCATAGAGAACTTACATAACTTGTGAAAGATCACATAACTATTCCCTTATCTACCTTGCTATAGCTCTCTTAGTTTTCCCTTACAATAACTTGGCATGAATTTCTTTAATCTATGTATTTATATACATTTATGTATCTAATATGTTCATATACATTTCCTTGCCTAAATTGGATCACCTTATATCGAAGATTCTGAAACTAGCTTTTTTAACCCAAAATACAGCAAGATGGCACATCAGTATGTATAGATCTACCTCATTTAAAAATAACCTGAGTGCCAAATAATAGAAAAATGGTTAAATAAATTATAGTATATCCACATCTATACTTATTGATGTGCCATCAATAAGTATAGATCTACCTCATTTAAAAAATAACCTGATACTACTATGTGGATATACTATAATTTCTTTAACCATTTCTCTATTATTTGGCACTCAGGTTATTTCCAATTACTTCTTATTGCAAATAATGTTACAATAATCCTTCCTTAATTCGTTCTTTTATTTTTAATATCAATATTTGTGCACGTGTATGATAATTTTTTTAGAATAGGTCCTTAGAGTGGATTTGATGGACCAAATTCTGTTTGCTAGATACTGCTGACTGTCCCTTTAATAAGGTTTCAACAAGAGTGTGTGAAAGTGTCCATTTCCCCTATATTCAATATTTTACATCATAAGCAGTTTAAGTTTTATGGACAATGGTATTGGACAAAAGTATGTCATTGATGTTTTAATATAAATTTGTTTGATTGTTAGTAATTGAAATTTTTTCAAACAGTATGACCTTTCCTTTCATAAAGTGTCTATTATATCATTTTCTCATAGATTCATGTTATTTTGGTAATGAATTATCACACAAAATAAATTTCATGTTTATTTTGTGTTATTTACATATATTTATTTTTTAAATTTTCAATAATCTTTTATATATATTTTCTCTCATTCTATCACCTGTTGTTAACAGCTGTCTCAGTCTTCTTCATGGAGACTAGGTTATATACTTTGCTTAGGAAGAACTTAACACCCAGCAAATTTTAAACATATCCATTATTTTCTTCTATTGTTTTTAATACTTTGTAAAAATCATAACTTTAAAGTTTTTGTTGATGGTTTTAATTGGGGGGATGAGTATTTTCTTTCTCCACTTGATAGGCCACTTGTTCTTTTTTGACAAACCTATCTTTTTCTCAGTGATTTGAATTTCATTATGAACCAAAATTAGCACACCTCTTTAAGTGTGATCTTTTTTTAAAAAAAATCTTACTTCTGTTCCCCTGATTTGAGTGACTTTCTTTGAACTAAAACTATGCTCTATTATCTTTTCACATTATGTATTGACATCTCTCAAGTAAAACATTCCTCTTTCTCTTTCAATCTTTTTTGTAAAAAATTATTTGTAGTAATTTGTATGCCTTTCCCACCTATATGAACTGTGGGGACTGAACCTGAGGGTGCTCTACCACTTAGATACATCTCTAGCCCTTTTTAATTTTTTTAAAAATTTTGATACAGGTTCTCACTAAGTTGCCCAGGCTGGCCTCAAAATTAATCTTCCTGCCTCAGCCTCCCTTTCAAGTATCCAGAATTGCAGGCCTGTGCCTCCACTCACAACACATCTATATAAACCTATATGAAGAAAAGCTTCCTACCACCTAGAATTTACTTTTCACTGATAGAATTTTTACTAATATAATTTCTCTTTCAGGGGTGTAATGAAAAATTTGTTTATAGATTTAGGTTATCATAAAAGGAGAATTAAATTTAAGAAAGTATTTGTATTTACTAGAGGAAAGTTACCTGTAATATAGAGGAACAACCTTATGTCAGAGGGGAGTATCCATAAGAGAAATCCACAAGAAATTAGTTTGGGAGACTGCCTTGGAATACAGTCAAACACCAGACATCTCTAACTTTAATTCCCAGCAGGATATGACCCTCACTATCCACTTATCCACCAAGGAGCCCCAAACTCCTTTTACCTGACTATCCACCTGTAGGGGACTCTTGCCTTTTCAAATGTAAGTAAACCAAACATTGAATAACTGGAAGTTTGTTATTGTTTCCTCTGAAGTGGCATTCTCTTTCTCCACAGAGAAGCCCTCTTCACCATGGCTGATTTTAGGACTGTCAGTAAAAGAGTGTATTGTAGATAAACTTACTATTTTCATGTCACTCTGTTTACTTGGCCACTGGCCAAGAAGATACCAGCACTCCAGGTGCTGAACACCCCCTTACTAATTTTTCACAAACATATGCTGTATAGTACTTTGAAGAAATGTGCAAACAAGGCCTCTGGCCTTGAGCTGGGCTTCACAGAGATGTCTACATTTTTAAGATAAGTTACAAATGGGCTCCATGGTGACAGCTGGCAGGGGGAGGATAGAAAGAAGAGAAGAAGCTCTCCACTTCTCAGGTATTGTCCTTGAAGAGTTAATTTGCCCAGAACAGTGAAAGTAAAAGCTGCTTTCATGTGAACTTCTGCAGACTGTGAACTTCTGATCGCCTCCCCTTACATGCTGGGTAAATAAGAACATATAGAAAATTTTCATCTATTTATACTCCTTTCAAAAATGACTTAGGGGGCTGGGGTTGTGGCTCAGTGGTAGAACGCTTGCCTAGTATGTGTGAGGCACTGGGTTAGATTCTCAGCAACACATATAAATAAATAAATAAATACCCACTGACGACTAAAAAATATTAAAAAAAAAAAGATTTAGGGAATAAAATACAGGGACCATAACTAAGATAGAAGTGAAATTTGGTAGGCTAAAGTTCCCAAGTGATGAGGTAAATGTAAGAAATATAACACTCTGGTAATTAAATAGGCAGACAGATACTTAACAGTACAGAAGCTGTTGGAATAATGATCTTTCACATAGGCTCTTAAAGCATTGTCACAGGATTCTCTCCAAGACTTCAAACCTCCATCTAATTCCTCTGGTTGAGGGTCACTTGCTTCTTTCCATAAGTGATCAAACTTAAAGGAAATTTTGTTTCTTGGATCTAAAAATCAGCTATTACCCAGGTCACCATGCTCTGTAATTAAGACCTTCCAAATAAGAATTAAAATTATGAGTAACTATAAAAAATATAGTTATCACATTTTGCAAAACAAGTAAATAAAATTGAGGAAAGCAGTTTTTCATTAAGTCAAATTTCTCTTTCATTTTGATTTTTCCAAGTCTCATTTTTATTCTTATGAAAATATTATATCTATGGTAAGTCAACCTTAGTCTATAAATTGCCCCCCTCCTAAACAGCCATCATTTCTTGGTTGGTCTAATATTTATGTAATTACTTTTGAACACTTTGGTATTCTTTTTTTCTATATTTTATGAAAAATTTTCAGAGTCATTATACTGTACATTTAATAAGATATAAAGGTAAAAATCTCCTATTTCCCAAATAGCAAATTCCTAAAGGGACTTAAAGTAGGCTACATTTCAGTATGAATGCTTTTATTTCCCCATTGAATAAAAATGTCTCCTGTTATTCTTACCAAAAAGAATTAGAGACAGCTGGAAAGCCTTTAAGATCTTTTGATTTTTTTCTCTTCATATTAGGGGCATCTCTCTCTCTCTCTCTCTCTCTCTCTCTCTCTCTCTCTCTGTCAAAGATAACAACTAGTATCAGCAGAAAGAGAAAAGAATTTCCTAATGTGTAGAATATTTTTAAAGCTTTGAAAATCAAGACATAAATTTATTCAACACTTAATTCATACATCTGCTTTGGTTTCTATCATCTCAACTACCTGTCAGGCATAGTCTATCTAATGGGTGTATTTTTTTCATATATTTTTTTGGATCTTTTGAAAATATGTGAAAAGACCATTTGTTGGGCATGTAAGCTGGAAATAAGCCTACTTGCCTTTGTGAGGGCTCATAGGGCTCCACACACTGTTTCCGATATTTGTGGTTTGGAACACCAACCACAACCAGCCCTATCACCACGGTAACCTGGCCACCCTCACGTGCACATTGTGTTCCTTTTCTTTCTGCTTTTTGCCAGTGAACTTTCAGCCCATTGGATGCCACTTGTAAGTGTGTTGTTTCTCACTGGATTATTACGGCCCTCAGCTAAATTTACTAGGTAACAGACTCTGCATAAAAGGCTTCCCTATGCAATAATTACGTGGAACATGTTCTATGAAACTGGTCACCAGAGGCCTCTTTTTTACTTTGTCACCACAACCTCCTCAGCTCTTCAGTGGGCTTTGGCTGGACCAAGTGAGCCCACAGCCTTTGAGTACTCTTCTTCCTAAAACCAAAAAGTGTGTGTGTGTGTGTGTGTGTGTGTGTGTGTGTGTATTTGTGTACAATTAAAAAAAATCATGGATACTTTAAGCCAATTAATACTGCTACCAGGTAAAAAATCCCAGCAATAAAGGTGCCTCTGAAAAAAACATACTTCTACACAAATCATACAGATGCTTTTTTAAGTAGATGCTACTCAAGTTTTATAATGTTATATGTTGCTCACTGTCATCATATAACTCTGCTGAACCCTTTTATTGGATATAAGAAATACCATAAGTAACATTGCCTATTATATATTAGGTGACTTATCAGTACTTGTTAACTGAATGCAAGTATTGTCTTAAATTTTTATGGCATGGTATTAAAAGGATATCAGTACCAATGACCAAGAAATAAACAAAAAGAATCCCTGAAATCTTTAATAATCTCAGAGTTCTTTTTAAAATTTAGTTGATAATTAAATTCAGCCTACAAAGAAAAAGCATGAAGTTGACTCTTTCATTTAAATTCTCAAAATTTAGCACAACATTCTCCCTCATATCTGGATCATGAATCCACTATGAAACCAATGAATACCAATTAATGAATGGCTTATGATTTAGGATTTATCATTTCCTGAGTGGACTTTCCTTGAAAAAAATCAGTGCAAAATCATTTAACATTAACAAAGCATTATAGCCTCTTATATAATAAATTAGTCTTAAAAGAGCTATAATGAACTCCCTTCTCTTATTGCTAATATTAGTTACTTATATGTCCATTCTATTTCTTGATTTAGTACCTCAAAAGTTTATCAATCTTATTAATTTTTCCAAGAATCACCTCTTGACTTCATTGATATCAATTATATGTTTCATTTATTTCTGCTTCATTTTTATTATTTCTGTTCTTTTGCTAACTTGCTGAGATAAATAATTAACTCATTATTGTTTAACCATTATTCTTTAATATGAGCATTTTCTCAGTTACTTTTATTAAAATCAACAGATTTTATATTTTTAGTTGTAGAATTTGTAAGGAAGTAAGTAATTTGCAGTTAATTATATTGTGCCTTGTGATAACTGATTTTAGGTACCTAGATATTTTGTTATATATTGTGTCTGAGTATCTGAGGGTTATTCTAGATAAAAATAAACATTTAAATTGGCAAAATTAGTACAGCAATATGCCCTCTCCAATGTGGGCGGGCTCATCTAATCTACTAGAGACCTGAATAGACTTAAAGACTGAGTAATAAAGAAATCTTTCTCTGTTTGATTGTATTTGAAGTGAGATGTCAGTCTTCTGCATTTGGATTATGACTCTCACTGAAACTCAGATCATGAGCTCTCAGGGAGAGCCTCACTCTGGCCTTCAGACTCAGACTGGAACTCTATAATTATAGGTTTCCAACTTGTCACATACAGATTTTGGACGTCTTAGCCTCCATAAATGCATGAACCAATTCCCTTATAGTAAATGTATTTTTAAATGTCTCTATTTGTGTGTGCATACTATTAGTTTAGCTTCTCTAGAGACACCAGATTAAGACTCCCATACAAGATACACCTGTTATACAGATAAATTATTTGAATTCATGAAAAGTAAACTTTCATTTTTAGTACCAGCTACAAAGCTAAGAAATAAAATTTTCAATTAATAGCTCTTATAATAGAATAAAATATCATGTACTTTGGACTAAATCATATAAAATAAGAAGACCCCTTCAGGAGAAAATTATACTATTAAGAGAAATTGAAGTTCTAAGAACAAGATACTATTTTTGTGATTATCAGATTTAATATTTTCTGAAGGGCTATGTTAATTCCCCACAAGAAGTTAGCAAGATTACATTCAAATCAAGCAGTCTGTATTGACAAGATAATTAAAAAATAGCAAAGAAAATTCAAAAGGTTAAGAAAATCTGTAATATAATCATTAAAGAAGCACAAGTATTTGCTCCTCTGGTTGTTATAATTTACAACAAACTTGCAGCAATTAATATATTGTCCTAAGGATAGAGAAATAGATCAATGGAACAGATTAGATTGTTCAGAAGCAAGATCATTTATACCCTTGTCTTACAACAAGTGACATTAGAGTATGGGAGAGTGTAGACAGTGGAGAATTGGGGTAAAGTGGATGAATGATACTGAACAATTAAAGACACCTATATGGAAAAAGTCAACCTCAATCCCTACTTCATATTCAACATAAAAATCAATACTTGCAGGCTTTCATACCTATTAACTAAACATATTTATTAAAGTTCTGATAATGTAAACATATATCTTTATGACCTTAGGTAGAAAAAAGACTTCTTCAAGAGAACACATAAGTTACTAATCATGCAGGGAAGGGATAAAACACTTTAACTACATTTAACTCAGATTCATCAAAAGCCACCTCAAAGAAGAAAAAAATTAAGTTGCATAAGTGGAGATGGATGTGACACATATAGCAAAATGATTCATATCCAGAATATACAAAGGACGCCTAAACCCTCAATAGGAAGAAAAGTATCAAAACCCTAATAGAAAAAGATGGGGGTATGCATGGGGTATACAGCTCAGTAGTAGAGTGTTTGCCTGGCATGAGCAAGGCCTGGTGTTGATCTATGTCCTACAAAATAAAGGAAAAATACAAGCACTTCACAACAGATGACATTTAAATAGCCAATTTACATACGAAGGTGCTCTAACTCTTTAGGAAATTAGGAAATGCAACTCAGACAATATTGAAAACTATTACCCACTAACCAGTCAGCAAAATTATTATCAAATATTGATGATAATTTGGAGCAATAGGAACTTTCTTACACTGCTGTTGGAGCATTAAATGGCTCAAATTCACCATTTCATACATACATGAGTCACATGAGATTCTAATCAGCAACAGATCACATATATGACAGTGATCCCATAAGATTATAATGGAGCTAGCCAGGTGCAGTGGTGCACACCTACAATTCGAGCTAATAGGAGGACTGAAGTTTTGAAACTAGCCTAGGCAGCTTAGCAAGACAATGTTTTAAATTTTTTTAAAGTAATAATAATAAAAGGCTGTACATGTAGCTTGGTGGTAGAGAACCCTTGGCTTTAATCCCTAGTACCATAAAAAAGATCATAATCTAACTGAAAAAAAATCCTTAATATGTAATGAAGTCGTAGCTGTCTTGACAACAACATGATACTCATGTGTTTGTGGTGATGTTATTATAAACAAACTTACAATTCTTCCAGTCATATCAAAGTATAACACATACAATTCTGAAAAGTGAATAACATTTGATAATTATAATAAGCATCTATGTTATTCATTTGTATATTTGCTCTCCCATACTTTTTTTTTATTTTGGAGTCTTGCTACTTATTTTAAAAGTGCATATCCAGGTGTGGTGTTATCCACATAGTCACAGCATTTTGGAAACTGAGGAAGGAGGATTGCTAAGGCAAGAAGATTGCTTTAATCCAGGGGATTGGTGACAGTCAAAGTAGGACCCCATCTCTTAAAAATCAAAAATGGCAAGTTTACTATAAAATAATATGCAATAACAGGCCACAGTGGGCCACAGTAAGTGATTATATAATATTATCTAGGTTTGTGAATGTATTCTTTATGATGTTCAAACAAGGACAAAATCACCTAACAATTAATCTGTCAGAATGTGTCCCATCATGAACATATACATATATATTCTTTACAGTTAAGCATTTAATACAGTAGACATTGGTCAAATATGGATAATGCACATCTACAATGTAGCTCCACTGAATTGATACAGGCTCTAAAGAGTATAAAACACAGGCCAGAGTAAAATATTTAGTATAAAAATGGCAAATATCTTAATTTTTTGATCTATCATGTGTTGTGATGATTATATATTTATTAGGCTGAATAAAATGTGTCATTAAAATCAACTTTATCTCTGTCTACTTACATTTAAATGTAGCTTGGGAAAAAATTTAATATATATATATATATATATATATATATATATATATATATATATATACACACACACACACACACACACACACACACACACACATATTTTACATTATATTCTATTACATATCACTATTTCAGAGACATTACTCACATGTATACTTGAAGACATGCACCAGGAGGATTGTAAGTAACATTATTAGTTATAATTCCCAAACTGGAAATTATTACTAGAGTGTAATAATATATTGTGGCATATTCATACAACATATAGCAAAAAAATAACAGTAGTAATAAAAACATGGATCTATCTTCAAAATATTATTGACATAATGAAGCCAGATTAAAAAAATAAAAACACATATGATTGAATTCATTCTATTCTATTTAAAAAGTTCAAGATCAGACAAAACTAACTATGGTCTTTAGGGACACCTGATTAGATGAGAAAATTATAAAAAAAGCAGTGACTACCATAAAAGTGGGGTACCTTTTAAAGAGATATGATGAGAAAAGTGCTGACAGTGTGCTAACTTCAACACACATTATGCCCAGTGATGGTTAAACACTGGTGTTCTGTAAATTGTAAATTTTTTTATTTATATGCATTTTTTGATTGGGTTACAATTCACCATAAAGAGGACTTAAAAAAGAATCATCAGGAAAAGGAAAAAGAAGGGTAAAGTTATTAATAAAATAAGTCTAAATGGTCATTCTAATACCCAAAGAAAAAAGGACAATTTTCAAATTCTGTAAGGGTATAGCAGAATAAACCCGTAACACCAGGTTCTCCGAAGAAGAATGAGGTAGGAGAATCAAAATTCAAGGTCGGAATCAGAATCTCAGTGAGACTCTGTCTCAAAATTTTTTTAAAAAAATAAGTAAAAATTAACAAAGAGTTTGGGATACAGCTCAAGGGTACAGTGCTCCTGAATTAAACACACACACACACACAGACAAACACAAACACTGTCAGAGCTTCAGAGACAGAGAACCTCCTCCAAGACTGGGGGTTAGGGAGGAAGAAAGAGTGGATGATATACAAGTAGCAGTGAGATTATTCCAGACTTTAATAGTAATACTAAAAGCTAAACAACAATAATTTCCAAAACAGAATTCAACATTCAAACAAATTATCAATGACGTGTCATAGTAACATACTCCTACATATACCAAGGTAAAAAATCTTATCTCCCATATATTCTTTCTCATTAAGCTTCTGTGGGTTCTGCTATTGTAAAATGAATATAAATATCAATAAAAGAAAAATCTGGAATATAAGAAATGAAGGAACCATTATGGAAGAATGGCTAAAAGAATGCCCAGAATGAAATGAAGGGAAATTACAGGATGAGAACTATTTAATAAACAAAAATAATACCAGTCCACATTTAGGTCAGAAAAACAGAAATATCACCTGTCCACATTCAGGTCAGAAGACCCTGGGAGAAACTGTCTCAAGAAAAGAAAATTGATACCACAACTGAGGGAACTAAAAATCTTGAGAGAATATTTGGAAATCTGGTAGAGAGTTTGAGAATTAAAACATAAGAAACTGTACAAATAAGAAAACAAGGTAATTTTCTAATCAAAAACTTCCTCCAGACCCAATCTTGAGCACCTTAAGAGCTATAATGCCTGCAACTCTTAGCAGGCACTACAAACGTGCATGTGACAATGTCCCAAATAGTGTTAAACTGAATATAATCTAAAGTACTTCACCAAAAATTTCTCAAGGTATTTAAAATGTTTCTGTGGGAATTTACATTAATTCTATTAAAACTTGTTAATAAATTAATAGAAATTGTTTTTATACTTCACTAAAGTCAAACTTTCTTACACATATTTTATAAGCAAAGGGTACACCACAATTGTTGAGTTTAACAATATAATATTTGCCAAGCACCTAGAAAACAAGCACAACATATGAATGCTACCTAATAGGACTAAAGCAAAGGACAAGGATTGGATGCTAGTCCTGATTTTGCTCTAACATATCCTGAAAGAAACAAATATGGACCTGAACATGAAGATGATTTGTCAATACCACCTACACTTAAATACTATTGGCTACCACAAAGTAGTAATGGGCATATATTTGCTTTATGCTGCCAACAACATAGACCTACCTGTTAACTGAACTCACACTTCATGATAGAAGTACTATGTAAGCATTTCCCCCTTTGCCTTTAATTCAGGTCAGAGTTCATTACGACCACTCAGCCCACTTCCACATTCCACACTTCCGTCTCCTTACAGAATTGGACTACGCATTTCAGAAGATCAGTTTAATACTTCAGAATCTGGTGCACCAATGAGATGACAATCACTCCACCCAGTGTTTTAAAAAGCATGACTTGAAATTTGCCCTAAGGGAGCCAATGTCCACTCTTAAGAATCAGGACATTAGAAAATCTGAAATTCGGAACGCCTGAGAAAATGTTTTTACCTTTAAAACACACTACTGCCTTCCTTTTCTAGGAATTTAATGTATGAAGAATTATATTCCAGGTGCAGCCTTTTTCTCACCTGAATCCCTCCTGGGAACAACAGAAGGATCGCAGCAGAGTTTGAGAAAGGACTGCGACCTGAATCCAGTTTTATGACTACAACCAACCCTTCCTTCCAGGACCCGCCAAAAAATGAAAACAAAACAAAACATACCAAATTGAAAAAATGCCCTCCAAGACCAACTGGCAGCAGAGTCCCTGCCGCTGGCCACAGGGACATGGCTGGGCCTTGGCTGAGAGCGAGGAGGACCCTGCTTCCTGTAGGACTTCAGGGACGGACAGGCACCCCACCCTCTTTGGGACAGCCAGGTCCCTCCCCTAGGTCTCTGGGGGCCACCGGCCCAGCACTGACCTTCTGGAGGCCCAGGACCAGCAACCCCAGCCATTTCTGATGGTTCTCTCTCTCTCTCTCTTTTTTTTTTTTTTAAGAGAGAGAGAGAGAGAGAATTTTTTAAAATATTTTATTTCTTAGTTTTGTGCGGACACAAAATCTTTGTATGTGGTGCTGAGGATCAAACCCAGGCCACGCGCATGCCAGACAGGCGCGCTACCGCTTGAGCCACATCCCCAGCCCCTCTGATGGTTCTCTTTGCTGAAGATTTCCGACGCCCCTGCGCCAGCTGCGTGGCCAAGGTACCCACAGTGGAGCTGGGGCAGACCGTGGGTCAAGCTGGGCCAGGATGGTGGCCAAGCCGGGGCAGGCCAGTGGCCACATAGGCAGAGCACAGGCCACTTATGTCGCAGGCCACCGCCTCCCACCCTCACGCGGGCGGTGACTGTGGCCAAGGAGCTCAGGGCTTCTTCGTGCGTCCAACTGGCCCTTGCCTCGCACAGCACCCACTAAGGAAGCGCGGGAATCCTGAACTCCAGCCACCTGCAGGGCCCTCTATTCAGCAGATCTGGCCCGCTTCTCCGTGGCTCCTGCTTTTTCTGGGCCCTCAGCCCCACTAGTGTCACGCGGGCTTTGCCTCCGTCCTGATTCCAGTTCAGGCCAAGGTGGGCTGTGGGCGGAGGCAGCAGCTCCTCTGCTCCTAGCCCCGTCCCTGCCCTCCAGACAGGCAATGGCCCACCTGCATCACCTTTAGAGGGCCAATGCCACAGACCGAACGCGCAGAGGGCAGGAGCATGCCACCGGGCCATGCACAGCATGAGCCGCCCCTTGGGCAGCCACGCAGAGCTCTGGAGGGAAGCCGAGTTCCAGGGCGCAGAAGCAGAGACTCCGCACGCGCTGCCTGGAGAGGCCCCACATGGAGTATAGCTGCAACAGGGCGGACCAGGCTGTGGCCAGACTGAGTGTGGCCCTGGATTCGGCCTCTGGGGAACCTTTCAGGGACTGTTTCATACTCACGGAGGATAAGTGCTCTGGGCCCCGTGGCCAGTTCTGCTGTAGTGTGACCTGGTCAATATAATCAATGTCATAGCCACAGGTTATAGACTATAGGAATAAGATAAGATGATATAGAAAAGCAACAGTAAGACATAAGTTCATAGACAAGTTCACAGGAGTAAGCCTTAGTAGTGAAATAATGTAACTATAATACATGGCATTTAAGCCACAGGAAATGCTCCAGCAAGAGGGGCTTAATTTAAAACTTATGTTTCAAGTCTAAGATCTGGTGGCCCTTTAGTTTGGGCCTCTGTGAAAGGTGGCACATTATTAAGGGAGAAAATATTGGAGGGATTTCTCCCACCTAAAGTCAAAGGAGAATATAGACGGGAGGAAGGAGGGAAAGGTGGAGAAGGAGATGATGATGATGATGATGATGATGATGATGATGGAGGAGGAGGAGATTGGTATTTCCCAATCTATTTTTCAAACCATGCTTTCAAACACCTCAGGACTTTTTACTAGGCCTCATCTCCTGAAGATTTGTTACAATTCCCTCTACCACCCTCGGACCAAGCTTTTGTATTACATAGAACTTTTGGGAAACTTATCCAAATTTTAACAGTTAAGATTACTAAACTCTTGAGTAAAAAATAATTATGATATTTCTAAAGTTTGAAGCTAAACAGAGACAGATGCTGGATCAAGTAGAAACATTATTACATAGAAATGTACAGATCAGGCATATAAATGTTAAAAGCTTCTCTTTATTAATTTAAGCATCTGTGAACAATCTCTGAAGAGTAGTAGTTTTTCCAGTCAATGAATAGAAATCTCAAGGAAAATTTCTCTTTCAGACTCTTCATATGGAGAAACAATGTAGGTATGAATATGTGTCCTGAGAGCCATTGCAAGTGAGTAATCTGTACATTTCTGTTTTGGTGATGGAGTGCTCTGTGTGCTTTGCCAGTAGAATGTCTAACACCATGAATCCCATCTCCATTTCCTCAGCTCCTAATGTTTTTGTGCAAACAATTCTTTAGTGAATGCTCAAAAAGGGCATATATTATTAGAGCCTGCATCCAAAAATCACTGTGAGAAGTGAAATAAGTAAGTGCTCTGGATATGACTTGGGATAATAGTAAATAGAAACACAGTGTATTCTTCACAGTTAGGATGGTGATTGTGATAATCATGATTTATGAAAATTCTCTGTATAATGATGATAACAGATTATTGTTTGGCTGCATAAGAATAACATCTTATTTTGGAGCACATTGTGATTGTTTTGTTACACAATTCTTTACAAGTACTATTCAGAGCTTTATCCAATTTTGAATTTTATGAGTAGCTGAGACTAACATTTATATACCAGTCCTTTTGGGCTGATCAAGTGGCCAAACTCTGATCCAGTCTCCTAGTTTCCTTCCCAGGAGACAATCAGAGGAATAGGAAACAGTAGGAAGTTTAGAGTGGAAAGGAGGAGGTTAGAAGCAGACTTGCACAGGGGCTATGTCCAGTCTCCTGGGCCATTGTATGGGAAAGGGACATGCCTGAATGAAGACAGAAGTCATATTCAACAATGGGCATGAACAAAAGTAAAGAGTGTGTGTAAGTTGGTGGTAGGGAGTAAGGAAAATAAGACTTAAAAATACACTGGGACCACATCATGAAAGGTCTTGAATGCCTGCTGGAAAGTGTGTTATTCAGGCAAGGGGTCTCACTGAAGGTCCATGAGCCAGGGAGGTTTAGAGGAAGGTTGTTTCAGTAGGGAAGCTTAAGGGAACTTGGGAGTGGACAAGAATAGTGATAGGAAGAACTACTTCAAGCCTAAAAGTTTCTGCATGTGGCTTTCCTGGTGATGAAGCCTCACAACAACCACTGCTGAGTTTCTAGTTCCTGGACTTGAAGAGGTATTCTGATGTCATTGACCTTGTGATGTGGGGAAGAGAAACTAAAGTATATTGATAGTTGTGGCTTCATGGGAAAAGTACTGGGACAAGGATTGGAGACACCTGGCTGGGAGTGTCCTGAGTTGGAAGATTTCCCTCTCCTAGGTTTTGTTTTCCATCTGGTAAAACAAAGCAAGGGAGATGGATTAGATTGGGCATTTTAATCCAAGCTAGGAGCACTAGGAAAGACTTAAAATACAGCTTCAAGGGGTCTGTAAATGCCTGAAGTTGCAAAAAAATTTGGTCTATACCTTTCCCAGTTTCTCTTGATTCACTGAAATGCCCTCTGCTGGAGGTGAGTCTTCTTCCTCAATTTTCCATGAATTTTATGTTCTCTTCCCATAGCATGGATCACACCCAGTATTGATGTTTCCTAACTCCTCAGAGACCATAATCCCTTCTCAGTAGGTTTACCTGTTAGCCCCCACTTCTGACTCTAGAGCTCATATACACATGTGTGTGAATCTGTAAATTTAGGGATAGAATTGAGTTCTGTCTAGGTAGGTGCTATGAGCATTCCTTTCTCTTTCCATTTGTACCCTTTTAGCTCTTTTTGTGGTTTGTTGTATAGAAATGAATGTTGCTCTGTAGTCCTAGAATAATGAAGTAATTGAACTTTGCAGGCCAAGAAGGAACTGTTTAGGGACCTCTTGCTAGTTGATTTTAAATTGCATTTTTATCACTCTATTTGATTAAGTGGTAGTTCATTCTCAGGACCCTCATCCTAAGAATCTTCCTCAGCATCATATTTCTTTCACTCTTGAATCCCCTAACATTTGGAGAAATAAAATGTAATTATTGTTTCCTAAAAAGTAAACTTATGGCCTTTGTGTCTGCTGCCCTTTGGAGCCACTTAGTGTTCATACATTTCCATGCAATTTGCCTTCAGCTGCTGTAATTAAGCTGGAAAGGCCTTCAGTTCTTTATGCTTCATCACTAGCTTGGAGTCAAAAGATGAACATGTTTGAAAACACGCAATCTCACAGGTTGTCACTCAGCTCTTCTGAAGTCATTATTTCTTTCCTCTTTTCAACTATCATGCCTTCCATGGGCAAGTCCTTCAGAGCTGAATAGGATATGGTCCCTTCCCTTGAGGAAGTTAGAGTCTAGCATGAAGAAAGATAAGTAATTAAACTATTATAGATAAAAGTTCTTGTAGGTATAAAGAAATAATTAAACTCCTTGTTATTATGCAGGTAAAATTATAAATCCATGATGTGTCTGACAATTTGTGTGCCTTAGGTTTAGTAAGTTAGCCAGGAACTTTTCTTTACTGAAAAGGGAGTGCTGTGGCATTGACTTAGCAACTATAAAATGATGAATCTTCAAGTAGAAGAATGCCCTTGGGGAGCACAATGGAGTCACTGATTCATGTTGCATTGGCAAAGAGGCTTAGGTAGGAGCCTCCATTGAAAAGAGATCTACCTGAGAAGAACCTGTTTTCATGAGTAATTCAGAACCTTGGTCCTGCAAGTCTCTGCCTAGTGTGTAAAATCCTCTTACATCCAGAAGTCACAAAGAATTAGAGACAAACCCTTTAAAACTCTTGTATGAGTATCAAAACTACCATAGTCTTAACTGCATCACAGGCACTGTGCTAAATTGTTTTCTTACACTCTCATTTAACCCATGTGATAACTCTAGATTTCTAGTATTTTTATCCCTCATTTCACAGATGAGGAAATTAAAACTCATAACGATTAGATAAATTGCCTTCTACATGTACAGCCCTTAAGTGATATCACCAGAACTAAACTACAGGTCTATCTGCTATCCTTCTGATGAATGGGAGATTACAAATAAATCTATTACCAAGAGGTGTGTATAATCTCATTTTAATGATAGAAAAAAATGCCCAGGTGAAAGAGAGAGAGCACAAGCCTTTGGCCACACAATGAGTTATTTGATGATCTTTTCAGAAACGTAGCTAGGATTCACACCTCTTAGTCATTTCTTTTGCTACCTACAGACTTTCATGGTTTTAGCAGGAAGGTGGCTCATTTTTTCCCAGGAGGTAAATTCACCATTTTTAGATGGACTAAGTGCCACACTGTCCCTGAGTGCAGCCCAGAGGGAGATCCAGTGCCTGTCTACACTGCAGCTACTACAAAATGTCCTGCAGATTCCTGGGAATGAGTCAGAAATGGCCAAGGTCTTTGCCTTGCTTGATTCTTGAACTCAATAGTTCTCAATTTATCTTGTTCAATGTGAGTGTGGAGAGTGATGTGAAAACTCTTGGTGAAATCCTTTTTTATATTTCATTTAGAGACAGAATCTCACTGAGGTGCTTTACTGAGTGAAGCATTAACCTATTTCACTCTGGAAATTTATAGTGACTGGTGAATTGGGAACAAATCTCAGGCTAGTGTTTGATGTCTTTCACCATTCTCAGCTTTCTATTTTTATTTTCCTTCCAGCAATCATCAATTCCCTTCTGCTGGGGAACAGAAGATTTCACAGACATACTCCTTCTCATCCCTAAGGGTACATCTACAGAAGTGATTTGCTACATCTGGAGTGCCTAATTTGTTTCTTTCTCACAAATGTTGTCCATCATCTAATAACATTCCTCAAATATAGTAATATTAAGTACCAAAAAGACATTAAAATATTTCTTCAACATTATATGTATTTCTCTATCATTTATTCCACAAATATTATTCAGTGCAAACTCTGTGCACGTAATTATGCTTGGCACTAAATGTCAATACATAGTTCATAATGGAATAATGATGGAAGCCAGGAGTGGTGGCTTACACCTGTAGTCCTAGCAGCTCAGTAGCCTGACACAGGAGGATCACAAACTCAAAGCCAGCGTCAGCAAAGTGAGGCACTAAGGAACTCAGTGAGTCACAGTCTCTAAATAAGATAAAAATATGGCTTAGGGGATGTGGCTTGGAGGTTGAGTGTCCCTGAGTTCAATCCTGCCTCATTTTCAAATATCCCCAGGACAGAAACTTCAAATCACCCTTTTTAGTGAAGCACTATAACTTACTTTATTTCTGTCAAGTGTCTTGTCAGAGTGATACTGTTGGTGTATGAATGCCAATGTATCCTGGCTTTGACTTTTTCTTCCTCTTCCCCTTAATCAGATTTCCCTGTTCTCTCATAAATGACCTTGCCTTTCACCTTTACAAATAGCTGAACTCTTCCTGTCCCTGAAAATAGTCAGCAATGGCAAGCCCTTGGGACAGGGGGCCTGCTGTTTGTGGTTACTGGCTTTAATATTATGTTCATAGGAAAGGAACTGGGAAACTGTGTGGTGGAAATTTGATCAAACTTGGGGAGAAAAAAGCAAATGAAGTTTTCAGAGCCAATCCTATAAATTCCATTCACGAATACAAAAAGCACTGTCCTTGGTGGTGCAATATGTATTTACTGATTCCCATTCCCATAACCAAAACACTCCCTTTTGTTCTTAGAATGCTACACAAAATTCAAAGAGAGAAAGCAGGATGGCTATACATTTAGTTGGTAGTTTCACAACCCTGTGTGGCCACTGTGATGATGACACTGATGATGATGATGATGTCAATGATGATGATTTGCAATCTGATTACAAAAAAAGTGGTTCAAACATGTTGAGACATTTTTTTTTTCATATCAGTGATTCAACCAAGGGGTGTCTAAATGCTGAGACACATCTATTTAGGGCCATATTAAGTTGCTGAGGCTAGCCTTGAACTTACAATTCTCCCGACTCAGACTCCCAAGTCACTGAAATTACAGGCACCTGCCATTATGCCCAACATGGTTGACATTTCTGAGGTCAAAAAGACTGGTAAGTGGCAGAACTGAGATTTGATTCTAGGTCTTCACTTATTAAATAATTCACATGATAAATATTCATATTTGTTTAGAAATATTTATTTGGAGTCATCTTAAATTAGCAGCTCTGTGGGGGAAAAAGGTAAATAAGACTAACATAGTTCTGGTTCTCAAAAGTTTATAGTCTAGGGGAACATGTACTAAGACTTGCTAGAGGGAAATTCAGTACCATGAGAGGAGTTACAAATGCTTTCTGAAAATCAGCACAGAGGAGGGTCTCGAATCAGAGGTGAGAGGCTTAGTGCTCACAGCCAAGAAATGCAGGAGCAGAAGCATGCCAGGTATGCTCATTGTGTCTAGTTAAGTGGGGTGGAGTGAAGGATTGGGAGGAGCTGTATATGGCCAATCACACCAATATGACAGAAAATGTAAGGTAGATACAGGCAAAAACTGGATGTCATAAGGTGTGAGCTGTAGGGACGCATGTTGATTAAAGTTGTCTGACTTTATGCTGAGAGCCCTGGGCTCACTGAAGGGCTGTGCACATAGCAATCTTTAGCAAGGCTTGGAAACTTGATATAATTATAACACAAAGGAGATATAAATACCTTGGGAGAATGGTGGAAAATGGGTGGATTTAAAATTATTGAGGAAGAAAACCCCCAATATTCCCTTTGGTTAATGACTTGGACTCTGGACTCAGACAGATCTGGGTTTGAATTACTAATCCTGCCATTTGACAGCACTGTGATATTAGGTTAGTTACTCTTTGAGACTCAGTTTACTGATCTACAAAATGAGCATGATAATACTATGTATTCTAATGAGAAATAATCAAATGGGGATATAGTAAGTGTTCAGTTTCTCTTTTCTGAGTCCCTCATTTACTCACATCCTTCAGTTAGATGATTTCATACAATTATTTGCAGTTTCTTTTTTATTGGTTTTATTTTTATAATACATGACAGCGGAATGCATTACAATTCTTATTACACATATACAGCACAATTTTTCATATCTTTATATATAAAGTGTGTTCATGCCAATTCATGTCTTTAAACATGTACTTTGTTTTTGTGGGTTTTTTGCATTACAATTATTATTAAACATATATACCACAATTTTTAATATCTCTGTATACAAAGTCTGTTGACACCCAATTTGTGTCTTCATACATGTATTTGGATAATAATATCCATCACATTCCACCATCGTTGGTATTCCCCTGCCTCCTTCCTTTCCCTCCCTCTCCTCTTGCCTATCTAGAATTATTGACAGTTTCTTCTTGATCTGAATACTGTTAAATTGCAAGCTCCTTGAGGCACCCATGTCTCCAGCACCTAGCAAGATTCTTTACAATTGATAAGGACTCAGTGGAAATTATTTATTTATTTTTGGTAGTGGGGATTTAACCCAGTGGCACTGAACCAGAGAGCCACATCCCCAGCCCTTTTTTTAAAAAAATTTTTGAATCAGGGTCTCACTTAGTTACTTAGGGCTTCACTAATATTTTGAGTCTGAATTTGAACTCATAATGCTTCTGAGCTGCTGGGATTGCAGACATGCACCACCATGCCCGGCAGTTAAATTTTATTTTATCAGTTTAGTAAATCAGGCAGCCATCCAGCATAAAATATATGTACAAAAGGAAAAGGAAATGAAAGTAATTTTCAACACTGTTCATTGTAAAATAGGTATCATATGAAACCATATATAAATATAAAATTAAGATGATTATGGTGGTGCATGACTGTAATCCCAGCATCCTGAGGAGCCGAGATAGGAGTATCACAAGTTCAAACCCAGCCTCAGCAAGTTAGTGAGGCCCTAAGCAACTTAGAAAGATCCTGTCTTTAAATAAAAAAAAAATAATATAAACAGGTTGGGGGTGTGGCTCAGTGGTTAAGTGTTCCTGAGTTCAGTCCCTGGTACAATAAACCAATAAATAAATAGTTTCTAGGTCATGGCTATGACTTTCAAATTTGTGCTTGGATATAGATGGAACACTAAATAAGAAGAAGAACAATAAATACAGGTTTTTTTAAAGGTAGGATTATGTTTGGGTTTAGAAGAATGTATTGTTGTATAATACCCTTAGTGTACTGAGCATGTGTGTATCTACACAAAGGAGCACGTATGTTTCTCTATGTTCATTTCCCAATATTGATCTCTAGATGTTTTAGTCAGCCTTTTCTCTGGTGTGACTAAGAGACCTGACAATACAGCTCTAGAGGAGAAAAAGTGTATTTGGGCCTCACAGAGATCTCAGTCCACAGATAACTGAATCCATTCCTCAGAGCCTGAGATGAGGGAAAACATCACAGCAGGATGCTGAGGTGCAGCTAAGTGGCTCAAGAGACAACATTAGGAATCAGTGTGTGGGGGGGGAGAGGGGGGGGAGAGAGAGAGAGAGAGAGAGAGAGAGAGAGAGAGAGAGAGATTGCACACACTTTACACAATAAAGACAAATATATGCCTCAAAGTCAGAGCAAAACACACTCTACACAATAAAGACAAAATATATGCCTCAAAGTCATGTCTCCTGGGAACACTCTTTCTCCAGCCATACCCTAACTGATTTCAATTACCACTTAGAGATTAACTTACTACTTGGCCTAAGGCTTTTATAACCCAATTGTCTCACATATAACCTTCGTCTATTGTCTTACACATGAGATTTGGGAAAACATATAGGTAAATCATAGCACCAGATTTGAAGAAAAAGAGTCTGCTTGTATCAGTATCAAGGATAATTCTATTATAAGGTTATAGTTTTGATATTATCAATCTAAAAACTGAATCATAAAAGAAAGTTTATAAAACTAATGTTGATACAATTATTCTCCACATTTCTAATTAATAATTATTTCTACTAGTTCAGAGCAGCCCTTACAGTTCTCTAAAACAAGGAATTTCATATCACATTGGATAAGGAAAGCTATCTATAACCATTATACTAGGGCTGATAAGTCTTAAGCCAGGAAATATGCAAAGGTTAAAATGCAGAAATAGTATGTTTTGACAATAGCCAAATTCTGTGACAACAAAATAAATGAAGCTCCACTGGAAAGACAGAAATGAGGCTTGGGCCCTGTGCAGGGTGGAAAGAACCCAGGTGTCATATACTCTCCCATCAGCTAAGTTTTCTTACCCACAAAGGGAGAAATGTTCTGTCAACCAACTGTACTCACTACATGAAGAACCACTTGTGAGGCTATCTCTTATTCATATGTGTATCCCTAGTGCTGGTTAATATTGGGGCTTCAATGAATGTTCACTGCATCTGCTTGAGAGGAGGTGCTCTCTTCTATGAGCAGGAATGTTTCCTTAGGACTCACTGTAACTTGGAGGACATCACCTTCTATTTACCTATGGTCTGATTCTGAGATTAACAACTCAACTTCTGGCTACCAATTTGACATTGCACCTTCTATGTATTAAGAATGAAATGCATTGAATAAATGATGTGAGTGTTCTGGTGGTGATGTATTGTTTTTATATATCAGCCACCTGTTAAATGAATAATTAAATATTTTAAAATGCTGATTAATTTTTACCTCTGAACATGGACAGAATTGAGTTCTTGAATTTGTAAATCAAAATAAAAGATCCTAAATTTGGGTGATTGTACCCATATAAAACCCTGAAACACTATGCCTAATGAGTCTTTTATATTTTTCTTTAAAATTTCAATATAAATTTCTGTTGTGCACAAAATTACAACTTCCTCAACAGCTTCCTGAGGACCTTCCATTTTACATTATATTTCAGAAATCTTCCTAGTTCCCAGGAATATTGCTGAAAAGAGACCAGGACCAAGAACTTAAAATCAGTATGTTATAGTGACATAGCCACATCAATGTTGTAGCAGCTCAATTCAAAATATTCAAAAGCTATGGAAGAAAAAAAATTGTATGTACACTTCATCAGATTAATGGATAAAGAAAATGTGTTATTTATACACAATATATTACTCAGGTATAAAGGAGAATGTAGTTATGGCATTTGCTGGTAAATGGATGGAACTGGAGAATATTATGCTAAGTGTAATAAGCCAGTTCCAAAAAACCAAACATCAAATGTTCTCTCTGATATGTGAACACTAACCAATAACAAAGGGGGATAGGAAGGGGAAGTATAGATGTTCATTGTATTAGACAAATGGGAATGAAGAGACGGAAAGGGGGATGGAAATAGGAAATAGAGTAGAATTAATCACACATAACTTTCCTATATTCAGATATAAATACACGACTAGTAGACATCTTTCTTTGCCTCATCTCTACTTCATGAATATTGTTTTTATTCACAAGAAATAGAATGTAGCCTGAGACAAAACCTACTGGCTTGGAAATATGCTGGTCTCTCCTGTTCTCTCATTGAGAGATAGGAGACAACTTGCCAGTCCCCGAGATGGGGACATACTATTTCCCTGCTCTCTCCTTGAGAAGATAAAACAGACATGCCATCCCTCTTCTCCCTCTGAGAGACAGAAAAACTGCTTGCCTGTCTTTTTTTCCAAGAAACAAACTTGCTTTCTATAAGATCAATGAATGCTTACTATATCAGTCAAGATTAAAGCCACCCCTAGTGTGCGGCCATGATTCTAGCCTATAAAATGTTACACTCAAGGAGGAGTTGGGGCTTCTCTCCACCCTTGCTGCTGCTGTCACTATCTTTTTTGCAGAACAGCCTTGTTAGCTCCTGATAATAAACCAGCTTCTTATCCCAGGTGTGTGTGATTAGTCCTGCACAACCATTGTATCTGGTTTTCAAGCTCTTAGAAACTGGCTGCTATTACATAGAGATGTATATATGGGTTATATGCATACATTAACTTTCCTCTGTATTTCTCTGCTGTTAAAAATATTACTCTTCCTTCACATTCAAGTTCACATATTAGCTCCTCATTGAAGGTTTCCATGACCTTTCAAAAGTAGGAAAACCTGGGTCCCAGAGTGGCAGTGTGGTCCGTCTTGCTGACTTTTTTCAGGGCTCATTGTTTTGGGCCTCCAGTTGCCCAAGTGTACCTAGATGAGGTTGGGCTGGGGAGGCTCCCAGGGCTAGTCTGGCCTGGCAGTTGACCCTTTCACTTTTGCTATGGAGTGGGCTCTTGATGCTTAGCACGAGGCCAAGTCCTTTAGCACTCACTCCTGCATTTTTATTTTCTCTCCCTTCTCCAGAACCAGCCTTGATTTTTTTTGCTGGCCTTCTATGAATCTGTACAGAATGGAGCCAGAGCTAGATAGCTCCCATGCCATCTCACTAGGAGTAAGATCTACAGAGTGTGTGCCAATCAGGTAAGAGGATAACAAGGGGCAACTTGGGGTGCATTTTATAATAGTAAACTTCTTGAGCAGGAAATAGGATAAAACTCATTCTTTGGGGGGCTGCAACTTCAGTCACCTGGCAGGCTGTGGAGTAGTTGCCCATGGGTCAGGTGCCATCCTTTGTGCTGGTGATGGAACTTGCTTCATTCACCAATATATATTTATTAAGCACCCTACCATGTGCTAGACCCCGAGTCATCTTTTAAGTGTACAGTGGTGAACAACAAAGGTTTTACTCCTCCCTAGTTCACTTCATTTAATTGGGAGAAATAATGTCACCACAGCTTAAGATGACAGGTTTGAAGGAAACAAATAAGGGCCAGACATGGAAAGTAACAGACCTCTATCTACAAGAGAGTCAGACAAGAATGAGACCTTGAACAACAAGGAAAAACCCTAGTGTCAATCAAGAGAAAGAATGTTTTCCAAACAAAGGGGTCATTAGAGGACAGATCTCACAGAGCTTTAGTGGCCAGAGTGACCATTGGGATTTTTACTCTCTGGGTGTTGGGGGAACCTTTGGCTTGTGTTCATTGGAAAATGTTCTGATTTTGGTGTGGGGAAGATTATTCCATGTCTCTTTAAAAGTGTGGACAAGGTAAACACCAGGATATCTCTGGGACAACTTGTGTATGTAGTGAAAGAATAGCTTCAAATTTCAAGTCCTGACAAACCTGCAGGAAGCCATCTATGAGCATTGTGTGAACCAATCAATGCTGGAAACCTTAGGCTGGGAAGTCCAGTGTTAGGAACTTCCAGGTGAAATCCATTAGTTTGAGCAGCTCTACTCTCTGATGGAGAATCAAGATTGAAGAATTGCACCAGCAAACTTTTATTTCATTATCAGATTAAAGAATATGCAATGGTGGCAGATACCTGTAATCCCAGTGGCTCAGGAGGCTGAGACAGGAGCATCAGGAGTTCAAAGACAGCCTCAGAAAAAAAAAAGTCAAGGCACTATGCAACTCAGTGAGACCCTGTCTCTAAATAAAATACAAAATAGGGCTGGAGATGTGGCTCAGTGGTTGAATGCCCCCAAGTTCAATCCCTGATATCCCAAAAAAATAAACATATAAACTATTCAAGTATATTCTTTGTGTTCATGAAAGTTATGGATTTAGCAACATTATGCAGCTTACTCCACAGTTGAGCTCTACACCTGCAATATGCAATGTTAGGAGCTTTGTGTAGCTCTCAAGACAGTACATTTTGTAAAGTTACTATTAGGAAGGTAGGTTCAGGAAAGGTGGTGAAACATATGTTTTCCTAGCAAGAGAGTTCCCTACTCCCAGGAACTGAGATCAAGGTTGAAACTGATAAGACTGTGGCACAGAGCCGCCTGATACAGGGCATTACCACAGCAACTGGGCATCCTCCACTTTGTATGGAAACTTCCCCAGGCACTGAGCATGCCACAGCCATGAAGACATCAGAGTAATCCTAATCTCAGACACTGTTCTCCCATTTTCTGTCACTGGTCTCCACAACCCTTGACTAAAGCAAGCACCATTAGAAGACTCCTCCCACAGTGAAACCTTGTATTTACTGATCCTTTTGATCTGTATTGCTATAAATAAAACATGTAGGGGCTGATTCTGTGTTAGAACCAGATCCTTCTGGTGGACTCAATCAGTCATGCCTCTACTTTAAACACATTCTTGACTTTTGTCTTTATTTCGGATATATTATTTTACTTTGAGAACTTTTATTTCACAGCCATCCCATCCTTCTGATGGGTATCCATTCCCTTACCCACAAAGGATGTGACACAACCCTTCCCTTCTGAAAGTAAGTGCCATGATAGGCTGTGTCTTGGAGGGCTTTGTGTGGAGTGGCCAGCATCCCATCCTCCCAGAGCTAAGCCCAGCACCACTTGCAGCCCTCATCCAGTACACCCTTTACCTTGCCTTACTGCTCCCACACCAGAGGCGCTCCCTCAGTACTGGTCTACCAGGCCCAGGAGGACACCCCACCTGCAATTCTTTTATGTCCTCTGATCTTCAGGCCCCTCAGCCCCAGGAGCAAAACAGAATTTTGGATTAGCTCAGGAATCTGCATTCACACATGTATTAGCCTGTCTTTAAGCAGCTCACCTTGGTGAATTTTTTTGAGCCTTACTAAGTATGAATTCCTCGTTATGAGGGCAAAAAAAATCTTAAGACTCAACTGGAGCTGGAAAAAGGGAATTCAGACTCCTTGGGCATGAACTTATTGGACTTGACCTTGGTCACCAGCAGTGGACTGGCCCTAGTGTACCCCACCAGACACGTTGGGCCTGTGCAGGGTGGGTGTGGTGGCCATGCTGCAGATCTGTGGTTGGTGCAGGTGGATAAAGGTGGAGCAGCTTGTAAACAGGATGTCCCAAGAGGGCAGATCTTCTTAGTACTCCAGCTCTTCCTCCAGTCCCATGGGTGTGCTCACAGAGGAAGAGAGCTCAGATAGCTCTAAGGAGAACAACATATTTGTACATGTGCACTTGGAGGGTTCAGATAAGGAGAAGTCTATGATGCTCCTGAGTCATTTCACTGAGAGCTCTGCCTGACCCATGACCCAAGTATTACCTGTGCAAAATGAGGCTGGCTACAGCCCTTGACTAGAAGGCCATCACCCTCTGCCCCTATTGCTCTTGACCACAGCCTTACTCCTGGCACCCAACTGAATGCTGAGTTGTGTGCACAAACTTGACAAGGAGGTGCCAACAGGAAGTTACTCTCATCCTCTGTGCACTAGTGTTTTCTTTAGAATAAAAGGGGCAAATGGTCTGGCCCCAGGAGTGGTATTAAAGTGTACAAGAGCTCTGTTAGTGCTGTGCTCAACACCTTGCCCTCATCCACACCCCATCCCCCTGTGCAGGTCCTCTCATGACTCTCCAAGAGCAGCTCCATGTAATCCACTATCTCCTGTGGGCTCTTGACAAAAGTTGTGCCTGCAGCCACTCTAGACATGGTACAGATAGCCCTGGTGGTTCAGACCACCATCACAGCTGCCACCATGATGCCCAGTACTGTCCTTCACATGGCATTTAGCTTTCTGTTTGTTATAACAGATGCAACAAGGGGTTAGCAGCTAAACAGCATCTTCAACAAAGTTCCTTTGGATTTCTCTCCCCGACTCTTCTGACACTGATGATCCCTCTTCCTCTCCCTCCAGACTAGAAGCTTCTTGAAGTGAAGAAGGGTGGTATAAACCATTTCCTCATGGCCTAGCATAAGTCTCAAATGCTATCTTAAGATTTGTTTTTGGATAAATGATCTTCTTTTGGAGACCATCCATACCAGCCCCTCTCTGAGCAACTTAGTGTAAGGCAGCAGGAGGAAAAGAAAAGACTTGCACCAAGCACATTTTCCTAAGGTGACAGTGTTTGAAGGGAAAGGCCCTGACCTGCAGTTGCTACAGGTGTGATGACAGGTTCAAGCAGAAACCTGGAAGGAATAAATTGGAGGAGGGTGGCCATTCTCAAACTGGCTGCCTGTTATCATCACCTGTGGGAAGATTTGCCTGTCCACTCACTCAGGCGTCACTCTTCCATGGAAAGCAGAGTCTCAGGGTGAGGTCCTGACTCTTCAGTGATCTGCTACAACCTGCTAGTCCTGGCTCTAATTCTCCCAAATCTGTGTTCAGTTGGCATCCTGGTAGCTTAAAATTTACTACCATGTAATATTTCTATCATATCAATTGGAAAATTCAACAAATTGCAAATTAGTTCCATCCCCACTTTTCCCCCTGGTTATAGGTGGCTCCTAGCTATATTACTTCTGGTTTTTAAAAAGCTCCCCAGATGTTTCAAAGGGCAGCCATACTGAGGAGCTTTTATCCAAATTATCCCCCTTTTGGTCTAAAGTGTCTCTCTAGATAATATCTGTTGCCTCCTTCCTGCTTTGAGTTAGTGTCATTGCATGCTACTCAGATGGCCTCTATGGAACCCTTATGCAGTACAGAAGAAAGAGTAGATTTGTGGTTTTGTTCTTAATTATTAAGTTTCTTTGTATACAATTTAATTTCTTTTAAAACTGGTCAAATCTCTTTCAGTGTCCTTTTAGGGTTGAATCTCTGGAGACAAGCAAACTTAACGAAGGAAATGCGGGAAACTTGAAGTAATGTGCAATTAAGAACCCCGTTTGTCACCTTGTGTGATTGCAATTTCCCATTTGGAGGTATAATTATTTGTGGTGTAATCCCCTGGCAGGGATCTGATTTTAGACGAGTGAGCTCCACCCATCCAAGGGTAGTCTCACAGGTACCACATACTGGACTGATTTTCTTGCATCAGAAAGACCTGCAACCAGATGCACAGCTCTATTCCCCTCTCAGGCTGGATGAGTCACGTTTTGCTCTGCATAGTAGACTGCAGTGTTAACTTAAGTGAATCTACCATCACCACCATGTGATGCAGGAGTTCAGCTAAACAAACTTGGACTCAGCAAACCTTGAGGTAACTAGAAATCCTAAAGACAGAGAGAACCACTGAAATGCAGAAATTCCACACTTGAAACTGGTGCTGGGCTCCTAGAGAACTTTAAAGCAAAAGGGTAACTTTAGTCTGGCTAAGAGAAGGCAGAAAGAGGTTAAAAGGGCTTTTTAAAATTGCATTGAGGATGACAGTCTAATCAGGATATGTTCCAGGATGACATCTGGAACAAGAGGCACATTTCAGTGCATACTGCTTTGGACTATCTGCAGGAGATAGATTGTCAAGGGCAACTTACTTCAAGGGCTCTAAACTGATTTCTGTAAAATCTTTGTTGTTGAAACATTATTCTCTATAGTGTTAACAGCAAATTCTTCTTAAAATATGTTTTTATCTGAAAACTAATTGTGATTATGATAAGTGGAAAATTATCAACTTAAACATTGACATATATTGTGCAGGAAAAAAATCAATAGAAACCTCTAAAGGATATTTTTGTGTCAGTAAATGGACTTGAATTAGATGCTGACTAGATTACAGAGGGGAGTTTCTAATCCCAGCTGCTAGAACCTTGTAAATGTGACTTGACTATACCCCTCATCAGCCCATAGGCAGCCGGCCACAGACCGAGTAGCAAGTATATATGTACTGCAAGTTTGGCCCTCAGGGAGAAGCATCCTTTCTGCTCCATCCACCTGCCATCAATAAAGAGAAATTCAAGATTGTATTTTCTTACAGTGTTTGCTCCTATTTCCTTTTTCCCAGCCTTTCTGCTCTTCATATGAGAATAAAATATCTCTTGGTGCAGTTTTGCATATCATTTTATAGTGTTATGGTCTCCACTGAATTTTTTCTAAAAGAATATCTGGTATCCATTAAATTTTGTCAACTAATTTTCTCTGCAGAAACTATTGTTTTCTCTTATGCTAATCTGATGGATAGAGCACAGTGTTGAAATAGACTCTTGGAGAAGGAAATACTATAAAAAATGAATATGATTATTTTCTTTATTTTCTTGAATTTTACTTTATACCAGGCAGGAATGCGCCTGAATCTCCTCATTGCCATTACTTCCTTCAGGTCTAGGGAGAACCTCGAAGCTGTGCTTCTGAGGCAACTTTCTCCTTTCCACCTCCCCATCTTAAATAAGACCAAAAGTGTCTGATTAATTCCCATGCCCTTAGCCTGGCCTTCAACAGCATACATCAGCCCATCTCCCTATTGCCATCTTGTCAACCTCGTTAGTCCTTCAGTATTTCTTACCTCAGCAGGCTCACATTCTCTGTGTGTATCATACTTTTCTTATTTTTACAGAGCTACACGATATAAACAACGCCAGTTGCTTTCACTCAACAGGGTTTTGCAGCTCAGTCATATGATTGCATGTCTCTTGAGCCCATCGTTTGAATTGCCAGGTAGTATTCCACTATGGGATCATTCCACAATTTGTTTATTCATGCTCCTACCGGAGACATTTGGGTTTTCTCCAGAGTTATGCTATTATTAATATAACTACTATGAACATTCCAGAATGGTCTTCCATGGGCATATGTTTTCATTTCTCTTGGGTAAGTTCTCAACAGTGCTATTGTTGATTTATTGTATAGGTATATGTTTAACTTTATAATAAATTATCAGTTTTCCAAAACTTATTTTGTTCTCTCATTAGTAATTACAAAATATTATAGTTGATATATCCTTTCTAACATTTGGAATTGCTACTCTATTTATTTATTTATTTAATACCAGGCATTGAACTCAAGAGCACAAAAAATATAGTTGATACATATCTTTTCTAACATTTGGAATTGCAACTGTATTTATTTATTTATTTAATACCAGGCATTGAACTCAAGAGCACTCAACCACTGAACCATATACCCAGCCCTATTTTGTATTTTATTTAAAGACAGGATTTTACTGAGTTACTTAGTGTCTCACTGTTGCCGAAACTGGGATTGAACTTGCCATTCTCTTATCTTAGCCTCCTCAGCTGCTGGGATTACAGGCATGTGCTATTGCTCCCAGCATATTTAATTTTAATAAGTTATATAAAATTGTCTTCTTGTGTCTCTAATTGACATTTACTTAAGGCAAATATGATTATCTGAAGCTTAGTTCTTACCAAAGCAGAAGTTCAAAGGTCATAGCCATGAGGGACAAAATTTAGATTCAGCATACCCTAAAGGTTGTAAAGGAGACAGGAAGGAAAAGGAACCTTGTTAGTACTCAAATCATGAAGTGAAAAGCTTCTGGATGACAACATGAGATAAAATGCATACCAAGTGTGAACAACACATTCTTTCCCTTTCTGTGACCAGCACTGTTACATGCACTCATTCATATACCTTCCACATGTTCACACAGGATACATGTTATATGGCAGGCTTTAAATCTTTCCTCACATAAATCTGCAGTGACATAGTCTATAAAGAAGGATCCAAAATATGAAAACTACTAGTAGTAAAAAGTGATTAAATATAAAAATTAAAAGAAATATGCTCTACTAAATATTCTATAGCATATTCACACTTGCAAAGGGAGACCTAGAGGAGCTAAAATCTACTTCATTTATTAAGCTAACATTGTCACAATTATATGCAGTTCCCCTTCAAAAAATGTAAATTCAGAGTCAATTAATAAACAAATTAACTACAATTAAGCTCTTCAAACTGCATGTACAGAATATGTTGAGAATAGTGAGGTGGTATACTATTTTCTTTAGAAGTTCATTATGATGTCTATATCTCATTATGTGCCTTACTAAATAAATTTAAAAATTAAATTTGATTTTCAAACTGTAAAATATGTGTCTTATGAAATGTTGATTTGTCTTAAAGAAAAAGCAAACATTATACTCATCCATTTTTAAAAGTAGAAATGGGAAAGCCAGGCTCGGTGGCACACGCCTATAATCCCAGCAGCTTGGGAGGCTAAAACAGGAGGACCATGAGTTTAAAGCCAGCCTCAGCAAAGGTGAGGCACTAGGCAATTCAGTGAGACCCTGTCTCTAAATAAAATACAACATGGGGCTGGGGATGTGGCTCAGTGTTTGAGTGCCCCTGAGTTCAATCCCTAGTACCAAAAAAAAAAAAATAGGAGTGAGCAATATAATGGATAATATGTCTCATTTTCATTATAGAAAAAAAAAACAAGGTGAACAAGTAATCACAAAAGTGAATAAGAAATAAGAAATGGAAATAAGAATAGGTGGGTCAGAAATGGATAAGACACCTTGGGTTGTGGCTCAGAAATAGAGCACTTGTCTAGAAAGTGCGAGGCAGTTGGTTCAATTCTCAGCACCATGTATAAATGTATAAAATAAAGATAAAGCTCCATCAATATCTGAAAAATATTTTTAAAATGGATAAGCCAGGTCTGGAGGTGGTGTATGTATTCCACACAACATCTGGAGCTCTAAGCCCAGCACTGAAAAAAAAAAAAAAGATAAATACATTCTCCTGTCCAGAGTTAGCTGGAAAAAAAAACACCGATGAATCAGACCAAAATGATGGATGTGGTCACAGGTAAACAGGAGAACAGGAACAGAGGACACAGGGATAAGAAGCCAAAGAGCAGTTAAAATCATCTTGGGAATTCATGTTAATATAATAAAGGAATCAGGGCTATCGGAAGATTCACAGAATGCCTTGGCTTTTGAAACACCACTTATTCACCCCAATTTTCATTGGTTCTTGTACCTATTACAGAAAATCGCTGTTTGCTGTCTTTCATTTTGTGAGTAAACATATGGGAAATGCTCATATTTCATATTTCAGAGATTTATTTTGGAAATTCAGACATGTAAGCTAAATTTTTATATGCATAAGTCCTCTGACATCTAGAATTCTGACTACCTTACATATGTGCTCCTAAAAGATTAAGATTCAAACATTTCATAAAGCACTTTGTCATTCTGACATTTAAATAAATTAACAGTTTTTGATCTAGTTAAGTCCCAGTAGTGAGAAGACACAGTGCAAATCCCTTAAATAATGGTAGAAGAAACATTCAGAGATAAGTAAGTCAGCACTCATCACATTTTACAACTGCTCTTTGACAAGCTATTTCAAAGAGTAAGATCCATCAGTCTGCTTTAAAAGAAGTCTTGTTCTAAGTTAAAGCACTATCATCAACATAATCACATTTTATATAGTACTTGCCAGAGGCCTCAGAAATTTGATCAACAAATAGAGCTATTATTCCACGTGTCTGAAGTCTTGCAGAATTATGTATATAACTCACCCACATATAGAAGACACATCCATTACAACATCAATCACCACACAGCAAAGTTCATAAGACTGCATATACATGGAGGGACTGTCTGTTGCAATGTACATATTGGTGACAACATCAAAGAGAAAAGATTTTCCAATACCTGAATTCTTGAAAAAACAAAATTGGGAAAGTGTTCAGTATCTTTTAAGAATCAAAGTTAGCAAAAAATCAAAAATGATAAATTATTAAATAACATATAAGGCCGTAAAACACAATACCAAAACAAAAATAGTACTTGTTTCAGAAACACTTCTATTATCAAAGAATAAAAGTTGAATTATCTCTATTTTACTGACATAATTGCATATGTTAAATGTTTTTCTTATTCCTCTTTGATTAAGTGAATCATTTTCTAAGAGATCACCAAAAAATTTAACAAAAACTTATCCAAACTCAAGCTATACATAATTATAATCTATCTCTGATTTGAGTGATCATGCTACCAGAAAGTTCTTATGTGTGTAATCAGTAAAACACAAAAGATTTACAGTTTGATGTCATCATCTAGCGTAACAAAAAAGCCCAAGAAACCACTGAACACTGAATCCTTTCAAATTAATCTTTGGAAAATATAATAGATATATATATATTAAATTCACTGGAATGGGAAAAATGATCCTTTTTTTCTTAAACTGAATCTTCTAAATAAGAACACAAAAATATAAAGCTAAGATTACATTTGATGGCTGGGTGTCTTGGCATACACCTATAATCCAATGGCTCAGGAGGCTAATGCAGGAAGAGCAAGAGTTCAAAGCCAGCTCAGCAACTTATTGAGGTTCTAAGAAGCTCAGGTAGTTCCTCTCTCCAAATTAAATATGCAAAACTGGGCTGCAGATGAGGCTCAGCCTCATAACTTCCCCATACCAAAAAAAAAAAAAAAGCTCCCCAAAACAAACAACAACAACAACAAAACAGATTACAGTGGGAGAAGAAAGGAGGACATTTTTTAGAGTAAGATAGTTTGAATTTATTTTTTAGAATGTTTTAGTTGTAAATGGACAAAATACCTTTATTTATTTATTTATTTATATGTGGTTCTTAGGATGGAACCCAGTGTCTCATACGTGTGAGGCAAGAGCTTTACCACTGCTCCACAACCTCAGCACTGAATTTTATTTTTTAAGCACTAATTTCACATGAATGATTTAAAAATTTAATCCAGGCAAACTAGAAGTCAATGAGACTTTTTTGCATGGTTTGCTAGGGGAGTTACTAAAAGCTCTTGGACCATGAGGCCCAGAGAACATTATTGAGCTTATAGGGAAGTCACCATTAACAGACTCAGGACAAGGTAATTACTACATTGTGTTGCTCCTTTGCTTCCCCTGTAATCTGTTACTATCATTAAGAGAACATTTTCTTGGTATTTTTAAATGCTCATTTGTACCAATATCACAAAAAATAAGATGGGCAAAGTTATTCCTTATATGCTTATAGAAAGCAAATTCAAAATCATTAATCTTAATTAGCAGGTGATCTTTAACAGTAGTTTCTTAATTAAATAATTATAAATAAGCAATACTTTCAACTATTTCATAGAAAAAGTGTGCAAACTTATAGAATAAATCCACCTAACACAAAGGATGGAGTTTCATAAAAGTAAAGTGTTTTAAAAACTAAGATGCATTAGAATCAGTCCAGACTTGAAAGTGTTCCACATTTATAAAAGACCTTTGCTACTAATAAAGATAGTATGGATTTCAAGCTACACTTTAACAACAAATATAACAAGAGATTATTTGCCTAAGGCAACTGGACATCGGGGGTGGGGCAAACGCACCAATGGATACATGTCACATGAATTCAATCACCAGGAAAATTTGAAAAGATAGGAAAATAACTTCTCAATTTCACCAGGCTTACAAGATAGCTTGGAATTCAACAAAGAAGAGACCGTAATATTTCAGAACTAGGAATGGTCCTATCATTAACAGAAAGCTATGAGGTTGAAATGACAGAGATGGGAATATATCTTCAGGGCTCTCATATTGAACACACATTTGTTTTTTAAGGCCAGGATCTCATTTTAAATATGCATATTTTTACATAACATGGATTTTTTTCTAGCCCAGCATCTGCAAGGTCATCACTGGCCCTCTGATGAATGTCCCTCTTTGTTTCTATTTTGTGAGAATCAGACAGACCAAAAACTTTGGAAATAAATACCTCAAAATGCATGTCTGGCTTAATTTTGTAGGCTTTATTTTTTTAAAAAAATATTTATTTATTTTAGTATTACACAGTACCTTTTTTAAAAAATTATTATTTTTTATATGGTGCTGAGTATCAAACCCAGGGCCTCACACGTGCTAGGTAAGCATTCTACCTCTGAGCCACAACCCCAGTCCGAACTCTGTAGACTTTAGAAACAGTAATGTTAAGTCTTGTTGAAGCCTCCCTGTAGTTATCCTGTAAGTCAGAAAAATTATTTTATAAAAAGAATCTTACAAAAGGCAAGGAATGAGTTAAGAAAGTGTCAAACTAACTCTTTCCCCAACCACAGAAAATATATTACACTATTTATTCAGAAATATCCAAACATTCAAATATACTAATAGTTAGTTCTTGCACTTCTTAAGATAAAAAATTAAAATCCCAAATTAATGCCTCAAATTTTAATACTGATAATATAAAGGAAAGAGGAAATGAACAATTCTTCCAAATAATTTTTAAAGCAATCCCAGCTCTGCCATTTATTACATGTGTGAATTTAAACAAATTGCTTCGACTCTGGTTTCTGTTTACTCATCTATAAAACAGGAATTACAATATTAACTTCACAATGTTGTGAAGATTAAATTAGATCATGTATGTGAAAGTTCCCAATATATGGTCTATTACTCAGAATGCATTCCTAAATAATATATCAGCTATGAATAGTAAGATTCTTAGGAATAGGGACATGTACCATTCATCTGACTACCTGGCACACAGTAGGCCCTCAATAAATGCTTGTTGGACTAAATTCAATTTGAACACTCAAGGAAACTAATCACTCTAGTATATATTGACTCAGTTCTTTCTCATAGTCCACCTTATGTTATGGGCACTGACAGGATCTTTTTGATAAGTTGTAGTACTACTATAATAGCTAATAGTAATGTGTAGCAAAATTTATTGGAAAGCCAATGCTAAGGGTTCATTAACTAGGGCTCAGGATGTAAACTAAATCTCCTAACCAACTGATTCTTTCAAATTGCAATGACATGCCTGTTCCAAAAGCACCTCTGCAGTTGCATTGAATACTGTTATGGAATCTGCTGGTAGAGAAATGAGCTGCAAACAAATGACAATAAGACAAACAATTTTCCATTGTTTCTACATATTTTTGCCACCAGGGAAGAGAAGTAAACATAATTATTTCTAACTACCTGTGCATCAATAACATATATAAATGCTCTTGTTCCCCTGAATATAATCTTGCTGTTAAAGGTTGGGTCAAAAAAGTCCATCGGCCCAGGAAAATCCCAAATCTGGAAATTCACAAAGTAGCTATTGGAAATGTCATGTTTATAAATCTTGTTGGTGCTCTCCAAATAGAATGGTGACATCTTATAAAACACTACCTGCTAGGAGAAAAAAAAAATGTTATGTCTCTTCAACTTCAGAATTTAAATTTAAAACTCCATCCTGGATTAACATTAGAAAATTTGATCTTTTGGCATAAACTAACAAACAAACTAAGGTAAAAACTGAATGTTTATAAATGCATTGGTACTACCTTTCTTTTTACTTATAGCTAAGGAAAACACTAAATCATTTTCCATTCAATCTATTTTAAAGCTGAAACGTTTTATGCTATTTTCTCTGCAACATACACAGTACTAGCATTAGCACTCTATTGTACCCACATTGTTGTTGTTGTTTTATGAGTGTTGTTTTTTGGTTTTGTTTGTTTGCTTTTATTGGGGATTTATACTTGCCAAACTCTAATTTAATATCATGAAACTTTTGAAGCAAAATTTCCAGAAGTTTTGGTCATTCAAAAATTACTCCAATGCCTACCCCAGGCTCTGAGGAATAATAAACATGAAATCTTCCCTCATTAAGTTTGCACTCTTGTGGAAAAAATACAAGGAATGTAATTATACAGAAAATGTCCAAAACATGAGGGGGACTTGTGGGAGTTGATAGGTTAGATAGGCAACTCTCTTGAGAAAAGAAATGGTAAATGCAAATATTAAGAATCACAATATTCACAATCCATACAATCATAACATAAAATTAATTTGCCTCACCGTTACACTGTAGAAAAGAAAATGATTTCCAAGGTTTTGTAACAAATGGGAGGAGCTAAAATCAGTTTGCTGAAAACCTACCATAAGTACACCCAAGTCTTTGTAGAGGTGAGAAGAAAAGTAAATAAAACACAGTAATAAAGCAAATTCAAGAGGGTACTTTTTAAAAACATCACAACTATGAAATATCACACAGACTTTTTTTTTGCATAGACTTTTTCAACAAAGTGGAAAGGGGGAAATACTAGGTGTGCATAATAATAGTTTAGAAATTTGTTTTGTGTGTAATGAGGATGAACGAAGTCAACTTTGCCTTTATTTTCCCCTTTACCAAACAGTATATAGTCCTCCATTCCTTTCTGACAGACCCAAAGTGAAAACAAGTGGACAAATGTGTATCTGCAAAATATTTTCAAAGTTTTCAAAGATGTTTCTAACTACACATCTACAAGGCGAATACCACCAGTAACTACACTCACCAGGTCACTGGGATTTAAGTAGGTGGGGTGACAGTACCCAATTCCCAAAAGTGTTGGAGCCAAGACTCCTCTGGAGTAGTATTTAAATGCCTGGTGCCTTACTCAAAACCCTTCTGGACCCTGCTCCCTGGGGCTTGGCTGGGAATCCTTGCAAACTCAGGTCACCTGAAGCAAACCAGGACAGGAGATGGAATCCAACAAGTTCTCCTAGTGAGATCTGGAGAGTGTGTTTCCCCAGGGCCTGTGTCCCCACGGGAGGTTTCGGTCTGTCTCCAGTCAGTTTTGCCAGAGTTCGGGATCCTCGTGCATTTGGCTCCATGCCCACTTGTGGGAGTGTGAGAGAAAGTGCGCTGTGATCCAGGTGTAGGGCAGCATGACCATCACCCTCCTCTGGGCCACCTGGGACACTGGAGGGGAGCTAAGGGAGGACAGAAGGACCCAACATCACCAACTCACCCTCTGAATGGAGGACTTGCGGCTGTGCAGCATCCCCAAGAGCAGAATCCTCAGCTTTGAGCTGTTAGGGGTCCCCGGGGGCCACCACCTCATCCTCCTCTCCACCAGAGAAGAAGTCCTTTGGGAACCAATCCACCCAGTCGGAACTACATGTCAGGGGCGTCTCCTCCGCCCCCATACTGCAGGGACACGGTGGCAGAAACCAGAACACCATCCCAAGCCCTGACAAGCCAGGACAGACCAGGCAGTGCCACCGTGCCCCACATACCCACACGCCTGCCGCCACCGCCGCCGCCAATGCCTCAGACTTGCCTGCCTCTGCCTCCCACCCGACTACTGCCGCAGTCACCTCTGTACCGCTTGCCGCCACTGAGGCTGCTTCTGACCAGCCTGCCTTGGCCGCCGCCTATCCACCTGTCGCCACTGATGAAGCCCTGCACGCCGCCGCCCCGCCTTCTGCTGCCACCGCCCCGCCTCCTGCTGCGGAAGCCAGGCCGCCTGACCCAAGCCCCGCTGCCTGCCGCTGTGGCACCTCGCTGCCTGCTACCGCAGACGCCCAGCCTGTCACCGCCTCCGGTTCTGCCGCCACCGCTGCCCCGCCTGCTGCTACCTTTGCCTCGCCTCCCGCCACGGGAACTACCGCCCCACCTGCCGCCAATGCTGACTCCTCAGCCTCGCGTGCAGCCGCCGCCGCAGCTCCACACGCTCCCGCCCCCGCCGCTGCTGCCGCATCCACCGCCGCTCCACCTGCAGCTGCCACCTCCTCCTCACCTTCAGCCGCCGTCGCCCCACTTGCCGACTCCTGCGGCCTCAGCCCCGCTTCCCGCCACCTCTGCTGCTCAGCCTGCTGCCGCCACCGCCTGTTGCCGCTGCCATCGCAGCCCCTCCGCCTGCTGCCTGAGCCGCTTCTGAGGAGCTGTAAGGTAGGTGGTGCCTTGCACGTGCCCGGAATCGCCTGACTTGTGGCAGTGGGGCTGGGATGAGGATTCGTGAGGAGTGCGGCCCTGCCTCGATTCTTGAAGAGCTTGGTCCCTCTGCCCTTGGCCGGGCCCTTGACCACACGCACCACGGTCCTGCCCTGTAGCACAAGGCTCCTCACAGTGTCTCTACATTCTTCCGAGCTCTTGAGAGCACCCCGCAAGGGGAGATGCTTTCTGGGATTTGGGGGAAGAACTGATTGTTCTGCTCCTCTAATTATACTCGTGGAACCAATAATTACTGATGCCTTGATACTGAGTATCCAACAAAGGGCTTGAAACTGGAACGGATTTGGACCCTACCTGCCTTCAAAACTGCTTTAAGATCAAGAGATGTCGGACCTCTGAGAAAAGTGCCTCCACAGATTAACAAAGAATAAAAATAATTAGAAAGCAAAAATTCCAGAAACGCTTCAAAATCAAAAATTCTAGAAACTCCAAAAACAAAACTTGAAATGACTACATCCTACATAACACCCTAAATGCACACAAGTGAAGTATTGTGTAGGCACTCTATTGGATGTTTTATAAGTGGTCTGGAGATGATTTAAATTATATGGGAGGTTATAGGTAGGTCCTATGCAAAGTCTATCCCATTTTATGTAAGTGTTGAGCTTCCACAGATTTTGGTATTGGGTTAGGTGGGTCATGGAACCAAACCTACACAGATACTGAGAGACAACTTATGTTGGTTCAAAGAAAATCTGATATTTCAGAAATGCAGAAAGTCAAAAGCAGAAGCCCTACTTCATTTTTGGGACCTGTGAAATACATCTTTTCCTAACTTTTCGTCTAAGTATTGAAATATGCATGCATACATGTGTTGGCTTTTTACAAATATATTTATCATTTCTATTTCATCCTTCCATTTGGGTCTTTCCTTATCATGACAGTGACTGTGTGTGAATGTATATGTGAAATGAGTCTCATTTCTTTCTTTCTGTTTTTGGTACTGGGGATTGAACTCCAGGGTGCTTAACCACTGAGCCACATCCCCAGCCTGTTTTAATATTTCATTTAGAGACAGGGTCTCACTGAGTTGCTTAGGGTCTCTCTAAGATTCTGAGGCTGGCTTTGAACTGTTTTTACTCCTGCCTCCACCTCCTGAGTGGCTGGGATTACAAGTGGGTGTGTTTTTAACGGTAACATAGAATTTCCTCATATGCATGTGCCATAATTTTGTGATTGATATCCTATAGGTGAATATTTGGGTTATTTCCCAAATTTACTATTACATATAACAGTGCACACTATTGGATGAGATACCATGTGGTTTAATTGGGTCAAATGGTGGTTGCATTCCAAGCTTTCTGAGGAATCTCCATATTGCTTTCCAGAGTGGCTGTACCCATCCAAATTGATTTATTCTAAGCAAGTGTCTCCCCATGTCATTTAAGTTTAGAGGCATGGGGTTCTGTTTCCAAGGATGTCATGCCACTGTTTAAAATTATTGTTGAAACTCCAAATATGTGTAGCTTTTCATCCACCTTTCCCACACACAAGTAAATGAATATCACAGTATCTCACTGGATCTCCAGTGCCCATACGTGCTTGCAGCTGATGGCAGGGTTGAAGTTTTGTGGCAGAGATCAGACAGCACATGCTCAGAATGTTTCTCTTCCTCATTTCTGATCCTTTTATCATTGGAGATGGAGCCCAGCAGCCTGCTTGAATCCTTAGGTAGTGTGACCCTAGAATATCGGTGGCATTATTTCTCCTCTCCATTAGGCACCAATAGCAAAAAAGCAAATTGGGAGCACACTTATAGCATCTGCAGTAAGTCTGAAGTTTGTGTGCATCTGTTGGGCTGCAGTGATGAGATGAATCCTCTTTGTTAATATGTGACTTGCAACTTGAAGCCTCCCCAGTCTCTGGATTATAAAGCAGGTTGCTCTGTGGGCAGCCTTTCAGCAAGAGAACACGTGGAACAGAGCAAGGGTGAATCTGGGAATTCAAAGAGCACACTGGAATTTTTTTTTCCTTTCCCTTTTGGTGGTGACTTTAGGTAACAGCTGCATCAAAACCTGGCTGATTCCATAAAGCCTTGCAAGTAAGGGCTGCTAGAAATGAGAGCACACTGAAGTATGTCAGCAAAAGAAGAACAAGGGGCTGCTCTTGTAACATGCACTCTAGTACCTTGACCCCTCTCCTAAAAAATATAGTTCCCAGTCAGGTGTGGTTGTGCAAACCTGTAATCCTAGTGGCTCTAAAGACTGAGGCAAGAGGATTGCAAGTTCAAAGCCAGCCTCAGCAAAAGCAAGGCCCTAAGCAACTCAGTGAGACCCTGTTTCTAAATAAAATATGAAAAAGGGCTGGGGATGTGGGTCAGTGGCTAAATGTCCCTGGGTTCAATCCCCTGTAAAGGGGGGATTTTTTGTGTATGCTAATTATATAGAATAGTGGGTTTGTTGTGGTATATTTGAAAGTGCATATACCACAACTATGACATAGACAAAGGGGTCAGAGGGAAAGATGAAGGGGTACAAGGGGAGGGTACCCTGAATGAAATATATCAATCAGACTATCATGAATCCTATAAAGGAAGAAACTTTCAAGCTTACCACAGAACTAAGACTCTGTCTACCACCAACAGATGGAGCTGGGGTGAGGGAGCTTATGTCATGTCCCTTTGGCTTGGATACAAATATTTCTTAACACCTTTTCAGAACCTAACACATAAATTGAGACTGAAATAGAAGACAGGAACTTATTATACTTGATCATGACCTGTTGGCATATTACTTAAGATCTATTGATTCCCTTCTATAATTCCACAATCATAAAGAGAATTGGAATCATTTTGTTAAAAGCTAGAATGCTAGGTAGTGCTTGCCCTGGAGAAAATGTACCAGAAGTTTGTGCCTCAAAGAAGTGGAGTGGAGTTACAGCTACAAACCTGTTTTCTCTGATATCCATTTCTAGTAAATTGTTTTCACACTATCTGAGCATCTCTTAATTAATTGGTAAAATGAATTTCTGAGCAGAATTGTACTGTGGTCTGATAAGCCAGAAAATCCTCTCTTATTCACCCCTCACAAACACTCTGTTTAGCATTTTTACAAGGATTCTCCCCTCTTCAAAGTTGAAGAATGATTGTTGTTTTTATTTTATCAATCCACATATTTTTAAAAAGTTTTTTTTTCTGTTTTGTTTTATACCTGAAATTGAACCCAAGGGCACTTAACCACTGAGCTATATCCCCAGCCCTTTTTCTATTTTATTTAGAGACAGGGTCTCACTAAGTTGCTGAGGCTGGCTTTGAACTTGCAATCCACTTACCTCAGCCTTCAGAGCTGCCGGGATTACAGGTGTGGACCACTGCACCCAGCTAAACATACTTTTTAATTCCACTTCTACACATGGGTGTATAAAATCAATGTGACCTCAACTGATGTAACCTGCAGATTAGCCACGGATTGGTAAAAACAAACAAGATTGGTGTCTATTTAAGCAAATGGTTAGACAGGTCAACACTTTTCACAGTTTGTCCTTGATTAGCATATACAGTTTCAGCAAGAATCTTGCAGTTTCTGATGTAAGTTCTTGCCATTATTTTTTATTGGGGAGGGGCAGGTATAGGAGCTGGGATTTTAACACTAAAGACTGCTGTCTGTTTTGTGGATAATCCCCAGTTTTTTTTTCTTTTGCATTTGACTGTGCAGATGACATAAAACATTTTGTGAATTGGAAAGTATGATCACATTCCCCCTCAGGTTTCATTGAGGCACGGATTCCTAGTGAATCTAGTTTGTGCCTGCACTTTTTTGGGGAGGTGAAGTATTTTTGCTCTGAAGGATGCTGCAGCCATTTTTCAAGTGGGAAAAAAGTCATCTCTAATACATGTGAAATTTTTCACTACCTAAGAGGAAGGGAGTTGGAAGACAGCCTTTTCTTTTTCTTTCTTTCTTTCTTTCTTTTTTTTTTTGTACCTGTGATTGAACTCAGTGGCACTCAACTACTGAACCACATCCCAGCCCCTTCCCTTTTGTATTTTATTTAGAGACAGGTTTTCCCTGACTTGCTCAGGGCCTTGCTAAGTTGTTGAGGCTGGCTTTGAACTTGCCAACTTCCTGCCTCAGCCTCCTGAGTTGCTGGGATTACAGGCATGCCCAGCTAGGGAGTAGTTTTAAGTCACAGAGACATTTGATCCGCATATTTGTGTGAGTAAGTGTCTTACTAGAGACATTTTTAAAAATAGTTTTTAGGTTGTAGATGAACTCAATATCATTATCTGGTTTATGTATTTTTATGTGGTGCTGAGGATTGAACCCCAGTGCCTCACTTGTGCTAGGCAAGCACTCTACCACTGAGCCACAACTCTAGCCCACAAAATAATTCATTAAAGCTCAGCTTTTCCTTCTGTCAAGTGGAGTATTACCAATATACTTCACAGGGTTGCAAAGAGGAGTTAGAAAAAGTGCTTAGAAGAATATATTCTCTATAATCCTTAGATGTTGTGATTAATGTATCATGCACGATTTCAAGTAGCTTACATCATAAGACACAGCTAAAAAGAGTGAAATAAATATCCCCCAGTGGTAGAAAGTGGTAGAAAAAGCACTTTGACACATTCTGGAGTCCTGATACATTCTTACTCTGGAATCGTGATACATTCTTACTCAGATCATGAATGGGGTTCTGTGTGCCCCTCCTATGGTCCATGATGGTTTTGCTAGGTTTTTATCTAGTAGGAGTACATGTAGAGCAGCAGATGACACAGCCTCAGGGCCAGGATGTATTTATCCACATTATCTGGAAAAGACCTGAGGTTCCTGGGAGAGGAAACAAACACTAGCTTATAAAGTTTCGTGGTACTAAGCATGATTCCAGATAAAGCAATGCTCCCCAGCTACCTGGTGACAGATTCCTGCTTGCTCTTCCTTTAAGCTAAGAGATGAGCAGAGGTTGATGGGCAGGGAGTGGGGGTGAGTTTGATTCTTCCTCATGGCTTTATCTTTGTGAAATAGGTTAGGGAGATTGTTATTTAGACCTTCATGTTATTTCTGTACCCCATAATGAGCGATTCTGTGCTAGACAAATTGATAGCACTCCATAAATAGAGATGACCCCCACCTTACAATGGGTCAACTTAAAATATTTCAACTTTACAGTGATGTGAGAGCAGATCTTGACAACCACTTTTTTTTTTCACTTTAAGTTCAATATTCAGTGAATTCCATGAGCTTTACCACACTGTGTTATAAATTGAGCTCTGTGCTGGGCACAAGGTTGCAGGCCTGCACCTGTAATCCCAGCAGCTTGGGAGGCTGAATCAGGAAGATCACAAGTTTGAGTCCAGCTTTACCAACTTGGCGAGGCCCTAAGCAACTCATTGCAACTCTGTCTCTAAATAAAATACAAAATAGGGATGAGATGTGACTCAGTGATTGAGTGCCCCTGAGTTCAATTTCCAGTACCCCCTCGCGACAAAAAGAGATATGATGTCAGTGATTTTGCTCTGCAGTAGACTCACACCACTGTAGTTTAAGGCAAGCTAGGCTGAGATTTGATATTTGGTGGATTATGTGTATTGAATGCATTTTCAATACAATGTTTTTAACTTCCTGTGGGCATCCTTTTATTGTAGGTTGAAGAGCACGAGTATTGATTAGTGGGTTGAGGATTGGGGGACAACCTCTAAATGTTTATGTCATCTATTGAAAAGCAGAGAATTGAAATAAACCTGTCTGTGCTTTAGTTACATATTAAAAATTCTTGATGTGCCTTATGCTGGTAAACGTATACCAAAATATTGCTGTAATGACTGATAACACTCAGTCTATGAACTTCAGTTTTCTCCTTTCAAAAGAGGTTCTATGCCAGGCATGGTGACACACCAGTAATCCCAGCAGCTCTGGAAGTTTAGGCAGGAAGACTGCAAGTTAAAACCAGCTCAGCAACTTAGCAAGGCCCTAAGCAACTTACTTAGCAAGACCATGTCTTTAAATAAAATATACAAAGAGCTGGGGATATGGCTCTGTGGTTATAACAAAAGAAGCTAGCCCAAGGTTACATGGGTTGTAAGTGACAGAATTTCCTTGGGGACCCATACAGCCTGGCTTCAGTGTTCATGATGTGGACTCAAAACTATACTGTCACCTCTAAGCAAAATTTCAACAGGGCTAATTTTAAGTTTCCTTAAGTTAGAAAAATCACACAAGAGCACAGTCTAAATCAGAGCTAAACTTGACTAAAACCTCTTGCTCTGTCCCATTTGCAAGCAGGTGCAGCTGTAGGTGGGGGAAATAGGTTCCTTCCTTCCTTTGAGAGTCCAGAATTACCCCTTAAAAGCCACACACTCCTCCTGGCTGTGTCTTCTCTCCCACAGGCATCCCTCTTTCCCCAGACTGTGCCAAGCATACATCACTCTCTTCACACAGGAGTCTCCAAGGGCCTCCAAAAGGATAATTAAGTTTTACCTTATGGCTGATTTTCTCCCTGGAATCAGCCACTGTGGAATTCTGAGGAACCAAACACTTGTCTTTATCACATTGTTTATTCTATATAATCCATTTTATTTTTTTTATTCTTGTACCAGGGATTGAACCCAACAGTGTTTAACCACTGAGCCACATCCCCAGCCCTTTTCTTGTATTTTATGTTGAGATAGGAACTCGCTGAGTTGCCTAAAGCCTCACTATATTGCTGAGACTAGCCTCGAAGTTGCCATCCTCCTCCCTCAGCCCCCTGAGCTGCTGGAATTACAGGTATGCACCACCACCCATAGCACATCCCCAGCCCCCTCCATCACTCAAACACTCATACTCCACCCCAACTGTACACTTTTGATTTATTTCTCAAGCTACCCCCTAAGGCCCTCTTCTTCATAGGATGCTCTTTTTGTCACCAAATAATGTAGATCAGTGCCTTGAAAATGAAAATGTCTTAATTTGAAGATTATTTTTTCCTTTGGTCATTCTAGGCAAAGAAATGGCATTTCTTCTCACTGTGAACCATCAGGATGCTGCAATGTAGGAAACATTCTTTGTTGATATTTTGTTCTCTCAGTGGGATCATTGTAGATATTTCTGTCACGTCATTCTGGGTTGTGTAATCCATCTGGGATACACTAAGGAGGATGGACATGGTCAGGAAGAAAAGGGCTATGGTGTCCAGAGCTCATCTCTGTCTAATGGTGGACTGTCATAATTGCCTGAAGCAAAAGGTAGAGCTATTGCACCTCTGAAGGGTGCACAGCTGCCTACGGATTGACCTGTGACAGTTTCTTACCCTGAAGTGTACAGGGTAGATCAGGCACAGTGGTGCATGCCTGCCATCCCAGCATCTCAGGAGGCTGAAGCAGGAGGATCATAAGTTCAAAACCAACCTCAGAAACTTAGTGAGGCACCAAGCATCTCAGTGAGACCCTGTCTCTATACAAAATACAAAATAGTGCTGAGGATGTGTCTCAGTGGTCCAGTGCCCCTGAGTTCAATCCCGGGTTACCCAGGTCCCTCCAAAAAAAAAAAAAAAGAGCTGCTGGAAAGGGTTTGGCATCTTTCTCACTCTGGGTAACGTGACTGTCATGTCAGTATTTTAGCCTCACATCAGTGATGCCCAGGCAGCCTTATCTATTGATGGTCATCTTGCATGCCCCCAATTGTAGCCTGTCCTCTGACTTTTGCATAGCTCAGTCCTGCACCATCAATGCTGCTTGATGTTGATAGTGACCATGAAATAATAAGAAGGTTGGGCATGATCTAGGTGGGTACATGCACACTTGGTGGCTAAAAGTTTTCATGGCTCTGTGTGTATTCATAAAGGACCATGGAGGGGTCAAGAGCATTGATTTTGAGGTTACAAATTAAATCTGGTGGGTAGGAAAATTTGCACACATAGAAACTATTAATAATGAGGATTGAATGTCTCTCTCCCTGTGTGTGCAGCTGGAAAGAGGAACCACTTTTGTGATACAGTTAAAAATCCCTCACCTACCAATTTATAACACTTTAGCTTTGGCTAAATCTCCAATTTCTCTTATTCTTCTGTAAAAGGAATGATACCATAGGGATTTATGAGCATTAAATAATTTGATGACCTTTGAATGGTAGGTAGTTGATACATATGTTTGTCCCCTGCATAGATAGTATTATTTTGGTGGATGTGGGTGGTGGTGATGGTGATATGAGCCTTGGAGACATTATGCATCAACCTCAGCATCCTAATATTGAAAGGAATAATGTTTCCAGGTATTCTGATTTATTTTCCACTCGGTACATACTATAATAACTATCTGGAAAACTATTGTGAGCATTCAATAAAATATCCTGCTGGATAGATTTTGGTCATCTTTGAATCCCAATACAATTGGGAGCTGTTTCACAGTCATTGAACAGTATAGATGTTGCTTATCATTTTCCTTCTGATTATAAGTATCCCCTAGGATATTATTTTTTTATTTCAGTATTGAGGGTGGAACCCAGGGCCTTGCATCTACTAGGCAAGTGCTCTACCACTGAGACGCATCTCCAGCCTATTCTGATTCTCCTTCTTATTATTTTGAGACAGGGTCTTCCCAAGTTGCTGAGGCTGGCCTGAAATGTGTCATCCTATTGCCTCAGCCTCCCAAGATGCTAAGATTATAGGTATGAGCCATCGTTACCAGCAAGAAACACAAGTTATTTTTTTTGTACCAGGAATTGAGCTCAGGGGGGCATTTTATCCACTGATCCACATCTCCAGTCCTTTTATATATTTTATTTAGAGACAGGGAATTGCTAAATTGCTTAGGGTCTCACTAAGTTGATGAGGCTGGCTTCAAACTTTCAATCCTCCTCCCTCAGACTCCCAAACTGCTGGGAATACAGGTGTAAACCACTGTGCCTGACAGGATATAGAAATTTCCATAGATGTTATCTTTCCATGAGAATTTTAAAGTTCCTCACTACTTGGCATATTATAGTTCTTGTTAATAGTGATTATCAATAGTTTGTCTTATGCCAGTCATTCATGATAGAGTTGATTTGTCTGTAGGGAGACACATCGCAATGTTTTGCTTGTCACAATTATGCAGACGTGCTACTACCATCAAGTGAGTAGATGACAGGGACACTACTAAACCTCCTGCAATGCACATGCCATGCCTCACAGCTGGGTCAGACCAGAATGTCAATAGTGCCAGGGCTGAAGCACTGTGCACTAACTGAATGCTCCTTGGAAGCAGCACTGTGTCCTATTCCCTGTTCTGAGCCCTGGCATGGGTCCCTATCAGTTCTACCTTGGGTCCTCAGGTACCTCCTGAGTTACATAGTCTACAAACAGTTAGCCCGTGTGTTTAGCATTTCTGCAGATTAACTTTGTGACTTCTAGATTTCAGGATTCATCCACAGCCATTTTTAATATTTTATTCAGGACAGGGTCTCACTGATTTGGTTACGGCCTCGCTAAGTTGCTGAGGCTGGCCTTGAACTCCTGATCCTCCTGCCTCAGCCTCTTAGAGGCTGGTATAACAGGTGTGTGCCATCATGCCCATCTCTCTTCTGTTTTTATTTTACATTTTTGATTACAGAGATTTAACACAGGGCCTTGGACATACACATATAGCATACAGTATAAATATAATTTTATCCTTTTAAAATATTAATCTAATAATATCACAGACATTAGGGAAAAAAACAGTATAAACACAGCTCAAAGCACTGTCCATGGACCGCCCTTGCTCTCAAAACTGTTGGTCCCCAGGCAATCGAGTACACAAAGTGAGAGAGTACAGAAACTTGGGAAGCCATGGGCCAGTGCTTGGTGGTTTCTGTTCTCTGTGGGTAGCTGTCTTCACCATATTTAAGAATATGAATTTCTTATACAAAATTACATATAAGAGTTTGTGAGGGGAATGGGGAAAAAATAAGGAGAGAAATGAATTACAGTAGATGGGGTAGAGAGAGAAGATGGGAGGGGAGGGGGGATAGTAGAGGATAGGAAAGGTAGCAGAATACAACAGTTACTATTATGGTATTATGTAAAAATGTGGATGTGTAACCGATGTGATTCTGCAATCTCTGTAATGTTTTGAATAACCAATAAATAAATAAATAAATAAATAAATAAATAAGCTAAGGAACAAAAAAAAAAAAAAAGAATATGAATTTCTTTTACAATGTATGACCTTTAAGTATTTAAACTTTGCATAATGGTTAAAATTATTGGATAATTCAAAGACATATTTTTCCAACTTTTATCATGTAAATGTTAAAATGTACAGAGAAGTTAAGGGAATTGTATAGCAAAGAATTATAAAACTACTAAAAACATGGATTGGGTTGCCATGCTGCTGATTGCAGGTCCAGCCAGTGTGGAAATGAAGCCTCTGTTTGGAAATGAACTTCTTCTGGAACAAGTCCTGCCCCTTATTTCATGTATTGTTTCTGCCTGCTGTCATACCACTCAATCAGGACTGAGTAGTTTCTACAGAGAACTTTAGGCACTGCTCCTCCACCCAGTAGCAATACATGGTTGTTTCAGAAGCACAGAACCCACATTTGGATCCCCAGTTTTAGCAGGTATTGACATTTAGGTGTCTTAAGTGCACATTTATGTCTCTTACCCAGTCTTACCCTGTCATGTCCTACCCCCAGTCTTCTGCTTATTTTATGGTTTTCTCCTTTCATTCACCTTTTGGTTTATTCTGATCCAACTTCTTTCCTAAATTTAATAGAATTTTTGGTAATTTTTTTTTGTCTTTGTGAGTGTATGTGGGAATGTATTATGGGTTTTTGTTTTTATTTATTTGTTTTATTTTGGTGCCAAAAAAAAAGATATCCCGAGTCAATTACAATAATAGTAAAACAGGAACACTTACAAGTGCCAGATGCAAGGCATAGTGAACTATGCCTTACATCAGAGTGAATCTGTCACCCCCTTTTTTTTTCTTTATACATTTCAGTGAAGGAAATAGAAATGTTTGATATCTTTGATTACATTTTTACCTTCCAGAAAGTAAGATCATTATGGTATTAAAAGAGTTTCTTATAAAATCCAGGACACAAAAACACAAGATTTCTCCTATTCATATTTAAAGCTTGAAAAACATTAAGTGTGCTGTATAACAGAAAGGAAGTTTCAACAGGGTGTTTTTTAGCCATTTAATTTTTTTTCTTTCTATAATGTATTTTGTGGAAACAATTGCTTTCTGGTCACTCATAAAACAATTCTACCTGTCTTCTATGAGGGGAAATATGTTGTATCAAAGGATTTCCTGCAACATTTATAAGGACCTTTCTTGCCCGAAGAATTCCTGCCAAGTATTTCCTGTGGAACAATAAAAATAGTTATCACTTGTTAGGTTTATTTGTTAAGAAGCTAATTATGATGAAATGATGAAGATAGTTGTGTCTTAAGTGTAGTTTTAAATTGATTTTTTTGTAACAGGCATTAAACCTAGGGGCACTTAGGCACTAAACCACATATTCAGCCCACTTTTTACTTTTTATTTGGAGACACGGTCTTTCTAAGTTGCTCAGAGCCTCAATAAGTTGCTGAACATGGATTTGAACTTGCAATAGTCCTGCCTCACCCCAGAGTTATTGCAATTGCAGACATGAACCATTGTGGCTGACTGAAATTAATTTTGATGATCAGAAAGCTAATATATCTTGCCTAGTAAGTCTCTCAATGACCCCTGAGAAAATGCTTATACTTCTATCAGCACAATACTCTTTGTTTTAAGATAGCTTTAGAAAATGGAACATCAATGTTTATTCTTAAATTGCAGTTTTTACAAATGTACTGGGTGAAACAACACAAGTAAAATATCTAGTAATTTTCATAAAGATCCTGAGTTATATTAAAATGCTATATCCACTTTCTCAATAATTAGAAAAAAAATTGAGTAAGATGGAATACATTGGTTTTGTATTTTTTTTAGAGAGAGGGTCTCATTGAGTTTCTTAGCACCTCGATTTTGCTGAGGCTGGCTTTGAATTTGTGATCCTCCTGTCTCAGCCTCCCAAGCTGTTGGGATTACAGGTATGCACCACCATGCCCAGGCAGAATATACTGTTTTAAACGAGTTTTAAAACTTCATTTTTTTTCTTGTTAGTGTAAGCATGTGAATCAAAGAAAACACTAGCAACATGGGAATAACAAATCTGTAGTTGCATTAAACAAATTTTACATTTTAGCAAATTTTTACTGTAGGCAAATTTCTTTAAGTATTCCAAAAATGTTAGACTACAATGAATTTTGCTGATAGGTGATGAGCCAAGTTTCAGGGTCTTGGTAATATTATGTGTGTTTGCCTCCAATTCCTTTCTGGAAAACATCTGATAAGAATTTAACTATTAACCAAATAGAAGTGTCTATACAAATGGCTCATTTATTTTTCTTACTCCTATCAATTTTTTTTCTTGAGGAATTTTAAAATTTTGAATATAAATGTTTATCTTGACTATTTTAATTAATGTTCTAGCATTTGATATGTTTTTCTCCTCACTTTTCTAATTTATCAGAAATTGTTTTGTACTGCTTATGGCTATTTTCCCCAGCTTAATATAATTTTATGTATTTGTGGAGCATATTCACCACAATGTAGTAAGTGGAATAACTTGATATTTTTATTTTTTTCAAGAATGTATATTCACCAAACCCTAGAATATTCAGTGGAGCAGGGAATAAATTATTTATCACTACCCAATAAAAAGAGAAGGTATAAAAACTATAAGGATGAAAATTTACTTTTTAAAAAGGAATGGAAATTTTTTGGAGAGAGGAAAGGTAAAAAATTTGTCTTAATAAATATAACAAATGAATGATTATTATTTAAAATAAAATCAGGTTATGTTTTTGAATAACATTTCAGAAGACTCCTCAACTTATGCCACTCCCATTTTGGGGGGTAATACTTTTAATTATGTAATTATACAATTTTACTATTCAGTATTTTCTATAAAACCAGTACTAATATACCATATTTTCAAATCAAGAATATGTATCAATCTACATATATATGCAAAGTTTACAGGCCATTGTAAAGCTATCTTCAAAATACTTTCAAGAAAATCAACATTCATTCAGTTCTGTCAGCTTTAAAATTATGATAAGAAACATTTAAACAACAGCAACAAAAAAATCAAAACAATGATGAAAGACTGATTAACCATGTATTTTTAAAACTAATAATCTGTACATGAATGCAGATTAGATAAAAGTCTGCAAATTATTAATATAATTCTGCATTAGTCTTCTCTAACAGTTCTTCCATGTGATAAGGAGGTAATTTCCTTCAGAGTATGGGCAAATTGTCCCATGTTTTGAACACACTCCATAGTGATTGCACGTAGAGACATTGTTCGTTCAAATTAAGAAGAAATGGAAGAGCAGCTGTGAGCTTCACTAGAACATTTTAGTTGACAAGAACTATTCATTAATTGTTTTGTGTGTGTGTGTGTGTGTGTGTGTGTGTGTGTGTGTGTGGTGGAAGTTTGGTAATCATTGCTTTTTAAATGCTACCAAAATAAGAAAAAGAAAAGAAGCAGCTGGTTCCTTCTAGAAAACACCAAATAAGTACACTGCTCATCTGTCATGGATGGCAATTCAATAAAAGCAAAGCCTCAAGGTACTCTTGGCACAAGGCTTCCAGAAAATTTATAGTCTGTGTGGACTGCATGTCTGCTTCAAGACCCCAAAGCAGAAAATAGGACTTTATGGGAACACTGGGAATGCTTCTGAGACTAGTCTGCACAAAAGCTAAGTGGAAAATAAACCTTAGTAACCAGTAGCAAGGTGAGTTTGGGGCAAATGGGGGAGTTGAAAGGCTCAAGCTTATAACTGGAAAATTCTACAGAAAATTAAAGCCACCACTCAGCACAGGCAAGGGTGCCTATGAATGAAGTATGGCTTACCATCAACCTTCTCTAATGTTGATAATAATGTTCTAGTCTGTCTTTTATATACCATGAGTTTCTATATGCTAGAGGAGCATACTTTTTAGACACTCAGCTCTGAGACTCTTCCTGATGGTTGATGATGTGAGTGAAGGGCACTTATGAATATTCATTTCTAATTTTAATTCCAGTGGAAGTGGTTTTGGTGTATATTTTAAGGTATTTCAGGCACATAAGTTAGCAGAATCACTCTACCTGAAATGTACTCCTTCATTTTCTATAGAAGGAAGGTATTCAACTGGACTCCAAGTTATAATCCTTGAAGATTTGTGTATTTTGTGGTTTCCTGTTGGATGGAGTTTGCTCTTATTTGTCGCAGAAGGAACTTTCCATGTGTCAGACCCAGAAATTTTCTGGTTCATACACATGTCCCCAGTAAGCTTAATCTTCTTGCTATAAAATTCTTTTAACGTAAGAGCACTAGTCTTCTGGGAATATGAAGGAATGTGCCTTCAACAAATCCAAAGTGTCCCCTGACTAATTTAGTGAACTACTTACATACAGAGGTTTTTAGCAAGAGCCACTGTGACAGTGATTTTAGCTGAAAAGTTGAGAAGCCAACCCCAAAAAGCAACTTAGAGAAAAGCACTGTGGTTACCAAAAGTTTTGACCAAGTCCTCAGATGGCTGTGCACTACGAGGGGCCAGAATATGGCATAAGCCAAAGTGTAAAGAACATCTACTCATTCTGCTGCAGGACATAACCATCTGCTGCAGATGGGCATGTGGATTGGAATCCACTGAGATTAGTTATGGAGGACTTGGCCTTTACAAGTTTGACCCTGAGTCACAGCAGTTACGTCCTGGGCACAGCTCAAGTGTTTAGCATTTTCTCAGCATAAAACAGCACATGGAATGGTCCTCCTTCCACTCAGCTCTTAGCCTTTTTTGCCTCAGGGACTAGAATCCACTGCTTTCCTGTGATCTAGTCCCCAGGTTTAAGAAACTGGCAAGATCCTGCCTGCTCAGAGTCTACTGCAGAAAAAATTGCCCATAAAGATATGGGCATCTGACTTCTGCCTTAGTTCCCATTAGTGTCATGTTTCAACCCAAGGACAATTTATCCTGTATTGCTACAACTTTGAAAAAGGCAGCTCTGTGCATTCAGTCTTCCTCACACATTCACCTTGTATTTGAAGAAAAACATTGCCTGGTGTTGCCTTCCAAAAGGACCTCTGTCCAGGATTCAGACTAGGAGAGGACAGCATTGTTACGATGGATGGATAGTGTTCACTTCTTAGGGAAGTAACCAATGTGGTTGCAAAATATTCTTTAATTACAAAAACCAGTTTGTTTGTTTGTTTTTAGCAGCATATGAACACTTTCTGTGACCATTGTGCATCATACACCTGGCTGTGTTCCAGGAAGGTTAAGGAAGAAGGCACTCAACAATTAAGTGCTGTCACTGCCAACAACTGAAGCTCAAAATTAACGACTTTCACTGGAATATCCTCAGTGTGATTACACAGAAATAATAATTCAAATTGGTACAGGAAGACCCTGAAAAACTATTGATATTGTTTCTTTTTAAAGCCACCATAATTTAGGATTGCTCTTTACAGAGGCAAAGTCTAACAGTGTGTATGAGTGAGTGAGTGAGTGTGTGTGTGTGTGTGTGTGTGTGTGTGTGTGTTTTCATACATGGAAGAAACCAAAATTTTAATTTTACTGACTGGGACACCCAGTAATGCATAGCCTTCTGATACTTTGGTCCCTAAGTAATATCAAAAAGGAAGTGCCTTGGCACAAGGCTTCCAGAAAATTTATAGTCTGTGTGGCCTGCATTTCTGCATCAAGCCCCCAAAGCAGACCATAGGGCTTCCTGGGAATACTGGGAATGCTACAGAGACTAGTATGCACAAAAACTAAGTGGAAAACAACTCTGAGTAAGTGGTAGCAATCATCTTCCAACTTAGAAACCAGTTCTGCCTCCTAAGTTTTCTAAAGTATTCACAAAAGTTCCCTGGCAAGTTTACAGTGCCCAATGTACTACTTGGTGTTACAATATGAAACAGTGTTTAAATGTCATTTTCAAAGGTTTTCTCTTGTAAAGCAGACTTTTTTGAAAGGCAATCAGTTGAGTACTTCACATAGTGAAATTCACAACAATATTTCAAAGAGAAAAGGCAGAATGGTTGAATTGAATAGTATCCCATTTGGAAAGATCCATGGCAGGAGCATCTGCTGGGGTCACAGTGTAAATAAAAAATAAGAACATCAAAATCCCTCATTAGATACACTTCTGAGGGCCATCAGTGAGGGCCATCAGTGAATATGATTATCAGCAGAAGGACAAAATGCACCACACAGACTGGGAAACACTCTAGATGGTGAAATGTGTGCTATTTTCACCTGAAAGTAAGTTGATAACAGTATTTTTGTGGTATAACTCAGACAAAAGTGAGTCAGGCTCTTCATGTCACTGCTCAAACCTCAGATTCTGGGTTACTGAAACTCTAGTGGATCTTTTCTTGTTTAGATAAATTTCTAAGGGGGAAAGCAACTAAAGCATCTAAAATATTGTTTTGTTCTGAAAGAAATTTTTCTAAATCTTGTCAGAGTTTTAGATTCCCAGATCCTTTCTTCAGTTTTGATCAGAACTTTTTATTTCATGCAACAATATTAGTTCTTGTTAAAGAGGGACTGCTAAAACTGCTTTTCCTCAAAACAGATTACTTGATTGTTTTAATAAAGTTACATTCAAATGTTTAAAATGGTGAAGTGTGTAATGAAGAATTACTATGGGTGATATAATCTTAGATTTTGATTGTATTCAGCTTTTCAAGGCCCCAATTCTATCACCTTGTGGAACTCTGTGTAATATGTCACCATCACTACTTTTTTCAGGTTTCTGATTGTCTTGATTTTCCACACTGCTTGTTGAAATACCACCTAAGAGAAGTCTGGTGAAGATTGATGCTGCTTAGTGTGATCCATTCTTCTGACTCCCTAACTTTTGCTAAATATGGTCCCTATCCAGCCATACACTGGTTTGTTTCATGACCAAAACCTTCTGCTGAGGCCTGATCTCTGGGCTGGGTCTACAGATTTGGACCCAGGAAATAGTCTCACCTGCTCTCCTCTCATAATGCTTTATGATGTGGCCTATTTGAGTGGACATTAGATCAAGACAGACTTTACAGTGCATGGAAATGGCACCTTCCACATTTTCAGACATACCCAGAAATTATTTAACAATGGCATCTATTGGGGTGCTATCATCCACAAGGGAAAAAAACATGCTGATCAAAGAGTTTAGCAATATATATCCTTTTACTCAGAAAAATACCTATAGTAACATTTTGAGTCTTACTATCAGGAGAATGTTGTGTATCTTGCATAAATTCTGCAGAAGGTGGTCTGATATTTTCCATTTTAAATCTCCATTTTTTTGCTATTTCATAGTGTTTGTATTTTTCAATGTCAAATTGTTAAAATTTAAGAAGCCATAATGTGTTGCTTTCTTCATTATATGAGAACAGTCAAGAAAGTAATATAAAAGTTGAAACTTCCATAGGCAGCAACTCTGAAAGGATTAGAGGATGTATTTCCATAGATTAATATTTTATGTGCATTTTCTGGACTTCTCTCAACTAAAGAACCATATCCCATATGACAAAGAAAGCAGCAGTAGCTTTTCTCTGATCAGAGCTAGTAAAATGAATAATTCTTCTCCTTAATCTTGTAATGCAGTTGAATTTCTTATTTTTGTTGCAAAGTTATCTGTAAACCATTTCTGAATTGAATAGTTTGAAATCTGCATAGAAGTCCTCATGTTCAAGTTTATTGCCTATGAGGAGAAAAATGTCTATTTGATGTACTTTTTTGGTCTGCTGTAGAAAAATGGGAAAGTGACGGCAATTAGTAATGTCCAGGTATAGATCATTGTGAAGGTGATGCATGTTCTGGACTACAGAGCTATAAATCTTCTTCACACTCAGAAATTTCAATCAATAGTGCCATGAACAGGCGCATGCAGTGGCCCAACTCATTTGCCCATCAATCCTCCACGTCATGGACTTATCCGAGGCCCAAAATAGAGTAACAGCCATGGACCCACGCATATGCATGCCCAAGAGGCCTATACCAGCCCCAAGTGAGTGCTAGTGGGCGAGTGTGAGATGCTTCTTTGGGGACATGGGTTGCCAGCTGAGCCAAGGAAAGCAGCTTAATGTATGCAAGTCCCTTTTGAGGTGATATGTTTGTTGTTAAATATATCTCCAAAATATTTTTGGAATTATGCATTTCTTCTAAATAAATGAGAGTATTTGGTATTGAGTCTAGTCCATGCTTCAGATAATTACTGGAATAATTGGATATGTATCATGAAGTAAATATTCACTTAAATATTTCTCTAGACAAGTGAATAAAAAATGAAAAGAACAGTACCCACCCCTACAAAAGATGCCTAGCTGGATAGGAAACACATGGCATTAAATTCAGTTACTCAGGATACTGAGGCAGGAGGACTACAAGTTTGAGTTCAGCCTTTGTGACTTAAGAAGTCCCTATCTCACATTAAAAAATAAAAGGTTTGTTCTGTTGTAGAGTGCCCCTGGGTTTAATCTCAGTCTGCATACATATGTGCATGCGTACACACACACACACACACACACACACACACACACAGCCTGAACTTACTTTATGTTCTAATTGGCAACTATGCCAAAATAGTTGTGTGCTGAAATGGAATTTAGATTTTAATACAAGATACCAAATCAGGAGGCAGAGGAAGGAGAATTGCAAGTGCTTCAACAACTTGGCAAGACCTTGTTTTATAGTAAAAATTAAAAGAACTAGGGATATAACTTAGTTATTGAGGGTCCCTAGGTTCAATCCCCAGTATTGTACAAAAAAGGGAGGGGCAGTTAACAAAGCAAGTGTTCTAGAAGGCTACAAATGTGGAATTCTGCATACCTGGAAATAGTAACACATCTATGAAATGGCTTCAGTTTTTTTTTTGTTTTGTTTTGTTCTGTTTTTTAGCTCGTAAAATATCACAAATAAAACATGCAAGACTCTTCCTTAGACAATGTGGTAGAGAGAACAATATATCACATTGTCCACAGTAAGGCAATTCTGGGGTCAGCACTGGTATGAGGAACTTTGCAAAGTTTTCTTTAGGGATGGAATTTAAAAACATATTACAATTCCTTTACCTTTATTAACATAAACACATGAGCAGATAATGTAAAAAGAAAACAGTTTTACTCATCATCAGTACTTTCAGTTCCTGAAAATATGATTTTAGGGAAGAAAGGCAAGACAATTTAATGAAATTTATTTCCACATAAATAGATACACACATAATTTTTTTTTGTACTGAGCCACATCCCCAATGCTTTTTATAATTTGTTTTGAGATAGGGCCTCACTAAATTGCTGAGAATGGCCTTGAATTTGTGATTCTTCTACCTCAGTCTTCCAAATGGCTGGGATTACAGGTGTGAGCCACCATGCTTGGGGTAGGACTAATTATTCTTTCCAGTATAAGCTAGAAAACTGGAAGAGAATAAATAATCAAAATTTTGACTTATAACAAAATTCTGCTTAGTACAACCATCAGATAATTTAGTTAATTTGTCAGGAAAATAAAACATAAATAATATCTACAAATTTAGATGCAAAACGATATAATAACCTACAGAGCCATACAATTGAAACTTTTTGGTTTGCATTTTAGTTATGCATAGAAATTACTTGTGACTTATTAGTTGTCCACAGGCTATCATCTAACATCAGCCTGGACCTAAGTCAGAAAGAAATAATTTAGGTAAAGTTTTTTTTCTCATAAACTCTAAGATAGTACTGTCAAATAGAAATACGAGATAAATGTATATAATTTTAATTTTCTACTAACTACATTTTTAAAACTTTAAAAAAATAAGTGAAGTCAGTTTTTTAAGAATATATTTTATTAATTGTAGGTGAACATTTTTATTTTTTTAATATGTGGTGCTGAAAACTGAATTATACTAATATATTAGTATAATTCAATTTTATATATATATATATATATATATTAGTATAATTCAATTATATATATATTAGTATAATTCAATTATATAATATATATATTAGTATGATTCAATTATATATAATATATATTAGTATAATTCAAATATATATATATATATATATATATATATATATATATATATATATATATATATTTAGTATAATTCAATTCAGTTCTTCAGTTGTACCAGCCTCATATCTCATACTGAGGGCTCAACACCCACATGTGGCTACCATATTGGAGACATCTAGGTCCTGGAGCACAAAGATTTTCAGGACATCTTGTAAATGTTCCCATACAGACTACAGAAAAGGCATATGGCAAACTTGTTGCCTCAATTACAAGCTTTGTATAGATTTTATTTAAAAAGTGGATTTGTAAACAGTGATATGGCACTTACTGAAAACTCTGGGGATGAGGATCTGGAGCTAGATTTAGTTTGCTTTGGGAAAACAAAAACAAAAGTAATGTGCCTTTCTTAAGCTCTGCAGCAGTATTTACTATTTAAACAGCAGTCTAGAATCTTAAGTGTGATTGTGGCTATTTTGTCAGACACTTTATGGTTCTAAGCAGCAGTATAATGGAGCTTTTAAGTTCAACTGGACTTCACTTCCTGCCTTTTTAATTTAGTCCTAATTCATAAAGCTGTGGGATAATCTGGATGCAAAAGGACACCTATGCTTTACAACTGGATGGCTCATGTACCAAGCCCCTTCCAGTCAGTGGACTACAAAGTTACATGTTAGTGAATGAGAGAGATGCTACAATTTCCTTTGGTCTATTTAATAAAGTGAATTAGTAATTGTGGCAGTTTGGCTTTGTTTTATAGATTCAACTAGGGAGAAAGAGATCAAAAACCTTTGTGTTTTAGATGAAAAATTATGGACTCCATTTGCCACATGTTACAGAAATTCTAATCAGTGATTGACAGCTGGGCTGGGTAATTTGCATATGAGTCTTTAATGCACAATCAACTCTGTAAAGGGAATATCAGTTCTCTACTAGAAGCAAACAGTGTCAATAAGTTTATGTCATTCAACCATTCAAACTCAAGTTTAATTGACTACAAATATTTTGCTATTCCAACTATTTTTGTGCCACCTCCTAGGCATACTGAAGGGAGTGTTCATAGATTTAAGAGCACTGGCAAACAGATTATCCATATAATAAACATCTTTGGGGTCAATTTTATATTCAACAAATGTGGTTCACACAATAGATGATGGCAGTCCCCAATATATGTAAAACCTCTTGTTAAATGCTGGGAAGTCTTCTAAATGCTTTGGAGGTAAGTAGTCAACTTGATTTTTACAATAACCCTAGAAAGCAGATGCTACAAGAATTTCCATTTTATCAGATCTATAATATAGTTATGAAAACTGAAGCACAGAAAAATTAAGCTACTTGCCCAGAAATGATGAAATCAGGACATTCTGGATTCAGAGCCTGCATTTTTAACACCTCCACTAAGAATCACTCATGGTAAATGTGGAAGGGAGAAGTCTTAACTGTGTAGTAGCTGAATCCAATCCTTTAAGTCTTTTCCAGCAATATGATCCTCAGAAACTTGGATAGAGGTCCAAGCAGAACTGTCACAACACTTCTCCATTAGCTTTGCCTTTCACAGTGTAAAGTGTAAAATTTTATTCCAAACATGAGCATTTGTCACTTACTCAAAGGAAAGTCACCACAATTCCTGGTAGATGTTCAGCAAGGCTTCATTGACCACCTAGATGGAGAAGTAGTCCTTGAGAGACTCTTGGTCTCTGGAGTATTTGAGTTCTTCTGTCTGAGTCATGTAGTAGTGTAGATCTCAGGCATTGATTTTTTCCCTCATATTCAAAACATCTTTCTTTACATTCTGTTTTTTTTTTTTCAAATTCAAAATAAACTCTCTTTCTGCCTCACCCAAGGGTTTTAATTTATGGCTTAAGTCATCTGTGAAGGATTTGGAAAAGTTAGTGGTCTACTGCTCTCTGGAGCAAGCCTGTTCTTCTATATTGCCAATATGTTAACAAGGTGCTAAACATGAGAAATCAGAAGGAAAGAAGAATGAAAGCTCTATTATAGTAGCAGCAGATTTTACTCCTCAGGGTGATTAAAAACTCTGCCTTTTTCCTTGAGCACCACCAAAACCCGACCATGACTCCCTTAGAGCACCAACAAAGGTGATGTTTACCTCAAAGAACTCTAAATTGAGGTTGTAATCCAGGGAGCAAAGTAATAGTGAAACTAAACTCATGTGCACAATTATTCTTCAGTGAGATTAAGCTGTTAAGAAAGCCAAGGGAAATATTCCAGATGTGACCTGTGGTCAGTATTATCTGTAAATTGCTCAACATATCTGACAGCCATGAGTTTAGTTTCACATTGCCAATTTCTACAAAGGAGAACGATTTGGATATAGCAATTCTACATTTTAGATGGAGAAACTTCTGGGCATCAGGCTTTATTTACTGTCTTCAACTGTTAAATACTTGTTTTTTCTTTGGGTAAATGAGTTAGGGCTTCTGTATTCATTTTTCACAATTTGTTACACATGTTAAGATAAAAGTATACTTGGGTTTGTGAGGGATATGGGAATTTAGAGGTTGCCCCACACTGTGAGATGGAGGCAGTAGTCTGAAAAAATACCATGAATAAAAAGGAGGACACTCATAGAGGATACAAAGTGATATAGTTTTGATTAGGCCTATTAAGAGTTAGATATAAAATGTTGTGCAAAGACCATGTGCTAAAGACTTGTTTGCCAACCTATGGTCCTATAAGGAGGTGGAACAACCTTTAGGAAGTGGGACCTAATTGGAGGAAGTAATTCACTGGGGAAGGCTTTGTATGATTTATTTTGTATCAAGCCCCTCCTTCTTATGTGTTCTCTTCTCTGCTCCTTTTCTCTTTCTCCCTCCACCCTCCCTTCCTTTCTTTCTGGCTGCCATGAGGTAAGCACCTTTGCTCCACCTTTCACCATGATGCTCTTATTCAACACCGATCCAGAAACAATGTATAAACCTTTCGATCCTTAAGTTGTTTTTCTCAGGTATTTTGTAAGAGTGACAGAAAGCTAACACAGTTTGTGAGAGAGTATATAAATGCAGGCTGCAATAGGACAATTCACTTGAAAATAAGCCAATTTCAAATTAGAGGGAAAACAATGTTAAAGGAATTAAGCTAGTCAGATGTGTGAAGGAGAAATTTCAGCATATGTAGTCACCACTAAAAAAAACCCTCAACAAACATGTTATGTTCCTGAACGAACCTCTTATATAACATGAACTATATGGCAATATCCTGCTCACATCCCTCTTGTGTCCACTAGGTAGAAAGACTATTGAAGCAAGGACTTGTCGTATTTCTTTCTACAATCCTACCACAGTATGGTGTAATCTACTAGGTAATTATTTCATATATGTCTCACCAATTAATAAATTATATAATAATAAATATCATTTTTGAAACACATAATTCATATTTCATGGATTTTAACCTATATATGGATGATTTTAACACATCATTCTCCTACCTAATTGAGTTAACAAAAGGATTTCAAAACAAAGATGAAATACTTTGGAATGTGGATGAAGATGAATGAAGTTTGAAGGGGTTAGTGGGGAGAGAATAAAAGGAATCATACTTTAGTTTGTTAACTAGAGATATAATAACAACAATAATGATATATTGTGTCTGAATGATTCAAACATTTTCATCATGATGAAAGAGAAAATACAATTGGAGTAGGGGCAGAGCAGAGCCACCGCCCGCGCCTGGAACAGACCCAGCGACCCGTCGGTGTGGTAGTAGGTCACCCCAATTGGAGGAGGGGCAGAGCAGAGCCACTGCCCGTGCCTACAAGGTAGGCAGACCTGCGACCGACCGGCAGAACAGGCCCAGTGTCCGGCCAGCGTGGTAGACATGTCACCCCAATTGGAGGACGAGCACAGCCGCTGCCCGCCCCTACAAGGGAGACTTTTCAACTATACAAGAGCAATATAAATATATAGGGGGAAAATTCAATAACACCACAGTTTCACCAAGCAGAAAGAAACGCGAGCAATATGAAAAGACAAGAAAAGAAAGGTCCACAAGCAATGCAGGTCAACTCAACTTTAGAAGAGGTAATAGCTGCAGCAGATGGAATGTCAGATAAAGAATTCAGGATATACATTCTTCAGATGATCTGGAGTCTCAAGGAAGACATTAGACAGCAAAATCAGACAATGAAATATCACTTCAACAATGAATTACATAAACAAATCCAAGAAGCAAAAGATCAACTACACAGGGAGATAGAGGTTATAAAAAACAAACAAACAGAAATTCTAGAAATGTAGGAAGCAATTAACCAACTTAAAAACTCATTTGAGAATACTACAAGCAGAGTAGAACACTTAGAAGATAGAACATCAGACAATGAAGACAAAGTATTCCAACTTGAAAAGAACATAGACAGCTCAGCAAGACTGTTAAGAAACCATGAGCAGAACATCCAAGAAATATGGGATAACATAAAGAGACCAAACTTAAGAGTCATTGGGATACAGGAAGGTATAGAGGTCCAAACCAAAGAAATGAGCAATCTATTCAATGAAATAATATAAGAAAACTTTCCAGACTTGAAGAATGAGATAGAATCCCAAATCCTAGAAGCCTACAGGACGCTGAATGTGCAAAATCATAAGAGAGTCACACCTAGACACATTATAATGAAGATGCCCAACATACAGAATGAGGAGAGAATTTTAAAAGCTACAAGAGAAAGGAAGCAGATTACATTTAGGGGTAAACCAATCAGGATAACAGCTGATCTTTCAACACAGACTCTGAAAGCTAGAAGATCCTCGAATAACATATTTCAAACACTGAAAGAAAATGGGTTCCAACCAAGAATTGTGTATCCAGCGAAATTAAGCTTCAGGATGGAAGATAAAATTAAAATCTTCCACGATAAACAAAAGTTAAAAGAATTTGCAGCTAGAAAACCATCTCTTCAAAACATCCTCGGCAAAACATTACAGGAAGAGGAAATGGAAAATAACAATGAAAACCAACAGTGGGAGGTAGTATAGTAAAGGGGGGAAAATAATAAAAGAGGAAAACAAACCATGTTTAGTAACATAAATAAACAAATATGGCTGGAAGAACAACCCATATCTCAATAATAACCCTAAATGTTAATGGCTTAAACTCACCAATTAAGAGACACAGGCTAGTAGAATGGATCACAAAACAAGACCCAACAATATGCTGCCTACAGGAGACGCATTTGATAGGAAAAGACATACATAGACTGAAGGTGAAAGGTTGGAAAAAATTATATCACTCATATGGACTTCAGAAACAAGCAGGAGTGTCCATACTCATATCAAATAAAATAGATTTCAAGCCAAAGTTAATCAAAAGGGATAAAGAGGGACACTACATACTGCTCAAGGGAACCATACACCAACAAGACATAACAATCATAAATATATATGCCCCAAACAATGGTGCAGCTATGTTCACCAAACAAACTCTTCTCAAGTTCAAGAGTCTAATAGACGACTATACAATAATCATGGGAGACTTCAACACACCTCTCTCATCACTGGACAGATCTTCCAAACAAAAGTTGAATAAGGAAACTATAGAACTCAATAACACAATTAATAACCTAGACTTAATTGACATATATAGAATATACCACCCAACATCAAGCAGTTACACTTTTTTTCTCAGCAGCACATGGATCCTTCTGAAAAAATAGATCATATATTATGTCACAGGGCAACTCTTAGACAATATAAAGGAGTTGAGATAATACCATGCATCTTATCTGATCATGATGGAGTGAAACTGAAAATGAATGATAAAAGAAGGAAGAAAAAATCTTGTATTACTTGGAGAATGAACAATTGGTTACTGAATAATCAATGGGTTATAGAAGACATCAAGGAGGAAATTAAAAAATTCTTAGAGATAAATGAAAACTCAGACACAACATATTGAAATCTATGGGACACATTGAAAGCAGTTCTAAGAGGAAAATTTATTGCTTGGAGTTCATTCCTTAAAAAAAGAAAAAAACAACAACAAATAAATGATCTCATACTTCATCTCAAAATCCTTAAAAAAGAAGAGCAAAACAACAGCAAAAGAAGTAGAAGGCAAGAAATAATTGAAATTAGAGCTGAAATTAATGAAATTGAAACAAAAGAAACAATTGAAAAAATTGACAAAACTAAAAGTTGGTTCTTTGAAAAAATAAATAAAATCGACAGACCCTTAGCCATGCTAACGAAGAGAAGAAGAGAGAGAATTCAAATTACTAGCATACGGGATGAAAAAGGCAATATCACAACAGACACTTCAGAAATACAGAAGATAATCAGAAATTATTTTGAATCCTTATACTTCAATAAAATAGAAGATAGTGAAGGCATCGATAAATTTCTTAAGTCATATGATCTGCCCAGTTTGAGTCAGGAGGATATAGACAACCTAAACAGATCAATATCAATTGAGGAGATAGAAGAAACCATCAAAAGACTACCAACTAAGAAAAGCCCAGGACCGGATTGGTATACAGCAGAGTTTTACAAAACCTTTAAAGAGGAACTAATACCAATACTTTTCAAGCTATTTCAGGAAATAGAAAAAGAGGGAGAACTTCCAAATTCATTCTTCGAGGCCAACATCACCCTGATTCCTAAACCAGACAAAGACACTTCAAAGAAAGAAAACTACAGACCAATATCTCTAATGAACCTAGATGCAAAAATCCTCAATAAAATTCTGGCGAATCGCATACAAAAACATATCAAAAAAATTGTGCACCATGATCAAGTAGGATTCATCCCTGGGATGCAAGGCTGGTTCAATATACGAAAATCAATAAATGTTATTCACCACATCAATAGACTTAAAAATAAGAACCATATGATCATCTCGATAGATGCAGAAAAAGCATTCAACAAAGTACAGCATCCCTTTATGTTCAAAACTCTAGAAAAACCAGGGATGACAGGAACATACCTCAATATTGTAAAAGCAATCTATGCTAAGCCTCAGGCTAGCATCATTCTGAATGGAGAAAAATTGAAGGCATTTCCTCTAAAATCTGGAATAAGACAGGGATGCCCTCTCTCACCTCTTCTGTTCAACATTGTTCTTGAAACACTGGCCAAAGCAATTAGACAGACGAAAGAAATTAAAGGCATAAAAATAGGAAAAGAAGAACTTAAATTATCACTATTTGCAGTTGACATGATTCTATACCTAGCAGACCCAAAAGGGTCTACAAAGAAACTATTAGAGCTAATAAATGAATTCAGCAAAGTGGCAGAATTTAAAATCAACACGCATAAATCAAACGCATTCCTGTATATCAGTGACAAATCCTCTGAAATGGAAATGAGGACAACCACCCCATTCACAATATCCTCAAAGAAAAATAAATACTTGGGAATCAACCTAACAAAAGAGGTGAAAGACTTATACAATGAAAACTACAGAACCGTAAACAGAGAAATAGAATAAGATCTTAGAAGATGAAAAAATATACCCTGTTCATGGATAGGCAGAACTAACATCATCAAAATGGCGATATTACCAAAAGTTCTCTATAGGTTTAATGCAATGCCAATCAAAATCCCAATGGCATTTCTTGTAGAAATAGAGAAAGCAATAATAAAATTTACATGGAAAAATAAAAGACCCAGAATAGCAAAAACAATGCTAAGCAGGAAGTGTGAATCAGGCTGTATAGTGATACCAGACTTCAAACTATACTACAGAGCAATTGTAAAGAAAAAAAAAAACAGCATGGTACTGGTACCAAAACAGGCGGGTGGACCAATGGTACAGAATAGAGGACACAGAAACCAATCCACAAAACTACAACTATCTTATATTTGAGAAAGGGGCTAAAAGCATGCAAAGGAGGACGGATAGCATCTTCAACAAATGATGCTGGAAAAACTGAAAATCCATATGCAACAAAATGAAACTGAATCCCTTTCTCTCACCATGCACAAAAGTTAACTCAAAATGGATCAAGGAGCTTGATATCAAATCAGAGACATGGCGTCTGATAGAAGAAAAAGTTGACTACGATCTACATACTGTGGGGTCTGGCTCCAAATTCCTCAATAAGACACCCATAGCACAAGAGTTAATAACTAGAAACAACAAATGGGACTTACTCAAACTAAAAAGTTTTTATTTTTGATGAGTCAAAAGAAACAATAAGAGAGGTAAATAGGGAGCCTACATCCTGGGAACAAATCTTTACTCCTCACACTTTAGATAGAGCCCTAATATCCAGAGTATACAAAGAACTCAAAAAATTAGACAATAAGATAACAAATAAACCAATCAACAAATGGGCCAAGGACCTGAACAGACACTTCTCAGAGGAGGACATACAGTCAATCAACAAGTACATGAAAAAATGCTCACCATCTCTAGCAGTCAGAGAAATGCAAATCAAAACCACCCTAAGATACCATCTCACTCCAGTAAGATTGGCAGCCATTAGGAAGTCAAACAACAACAAGTGCTGGCGAGGATGTGGGGAAAAGGGTACACTTGTACATTGCTGGTGGGTCTGCAAATTGGTGCGGCCAATTTGGAAAGCAGTATGGAGATTTCTTGGAAAGCTGGGAATGGAACCACCATTTGACCCAGCTATTCCCCTTCTTGGTCTATTCCCTAAAGACCTAAAAAGAGCATACTACAGGGACACTGCTACATCTGTGTTCATAGCAGCACAATTCACAATAGCAAGACTGTGGAACCAACCTAGATGCCCTTCAATAGACGAATGGATAAAAAAAAATATGGCATTTATACACAATGAAATATTACTCTTCATTAAAAATGACAAAATCATGGAATTTGCAGGGAAATTGATGGCATTAGAGCAGATTATGCCAAGTGAAGCTAGCCAATGCCTAAAAAACAAATGCCAAATGTCTTCTTTGATATAAGAAGAGTAACTAAGAACAGAGTAGGGATGAAGAGCATGAGAAGAAGATTAACATTAACAGGGATGAGAGGTGGGAGGGAAATGGAGAGAAAAAGGAAATTGCATGGAAGTGGAAGGAGACCCTCAGGGTTATACAAAATTACCTACAAGAGGAAGTGAGGGGAAAGAGAAATAAAATACAAGGGGGAGAAATAAATTACAGTAGAGGGGGTAGAGAGAGAAGAGGGGAGGGGAGGGGAGGAGATGGGTAATAGTAGAGGATAGGAAAGGCAGCAGAATACAACAGACACTAGTATAGCAATATGTAAATCAATGGATGTGTAACCGATGTGATTCTGCAATCTGTATATGGGGTAAAAATGGGAGTTCATAACCCACTTGAATCAAAGTGTGATATATGATATATCAAGAACTATGTAAAGTTTTGAACAACCAACAATAAAAATTAAAAAAAAAAGAATGATAACTTTAAGGTAAAAAAAAAAGAAAGAGAAAATAAAGAGAAAAATATAATCATTTCTTTCTTGGAATGGGGACACTAAGACTGAGAGGATAGGTATGTGAGTCCCAGAGACTAAATGTCATGTATGTAAGAGCCATGATTTGTTCAATCTTTATGAAAAAAAAATTACTTAAAATGAACGTGAATATAGCATGTATATAATAGTTTTGATGTATATTATTTTATATTACTTTCATATATTGACAAATGGTTCCTGGAGCATTAAATATTTACATTTTAAAATATATGTTGTTTCTATTTAGGTCATATATGTCAGCTTATTTCATGCAAATTCATAAGTAGCCAAGTTATAAATACTCTATATATTACTAAATATGTAATGGTAGTGAATAAATGCAATGGGTTAACACTGTTTAGATGTCATGTGAGGAATCAGTATAAGCATTTCAAATAAAATGCAAGACAGAATGAAGGAGAATAGTAATGTAATAGTAATGTAAACTATGAGAAACCCCTAAAATAAGTACACTATCTAATATAAGAACTGATCAATTAATCTCTTGAACTAATAAAAAACTGGATGTCCTCAAAGAGGTATTTGATTCTGAGACTTTAAGTTGACATGATATGGAAAAATATCAGGGGAAAAAATGGAAACCAGGTAACCATTTTTTAAAATAATAAGAACTGATCTAGAAAGATTTTCACATAGCTTGTACTCTTGGCAGTATTTATTTCAAGGACAAAGTCAGCATGTGTATTGTAGTCAAGCAGCTTGGCTGCTTGGGCCTTCAGTGGCAGTAGTTGCTGCAGAATTGGGTTACAGCCTTAACCTAATCAGTTAATTATTCCTTGATGGGATTATCTGAGTGGTGGCTGGAGGTAGGTGGGATTTGGGTTGAGTAAGTGGTTTATTGAGGACGTGGCTGTGGGGTCTATATATTGCATCTGGAGAGTGGAGTTTCTCTCTCTCTGCTAGTTTCTCACCATGTGAGCTGGTTCACTCTTCCACACTGTTCTGCTGTGATGTCCTGCCTTAACTGGAATCCCAAGGAATGAAGCCTGCTATCTGTGGACTGACACCTCTGAAACTGTTAGCCACTAAATAACCTTTTATTCCCTAAAATTGTTCTAGACAGATTGTTTAGTTACAGTAGTGAAAAATTGACTAAAACATGCCTCTAATCCCAGGGGCTCAGGAGACTGAGGCAAGAGTATTGCAAGTCTGAAGCCAGCCTCAGCAAATTAGTGAGGTCCAAAGCAAGCCAGTACAGAAACCCTTTCAAATAAAAAAATAAAACGTGGTAGGTATGTGGTTCAGTACCTGAATTCAATCCCTGGTACACATCCCCCATCCAAAAAAATGTCAGATTTGATCATTTATTTACTCAGAATCTTGCAATGTTGCAATGACTCCTCATGTTACTTAGTTATTATTTAAAGTAGCTATATAATTTGGAATTCTGTGATTTATTGTTCACTTACTGTTTCTCATTTGTTTTCTGCCAAATTAGCTTCCTTATCATGAATGAACAAAATTCTTTTGCTTTTCTAACATCATTTCTCACAATGTTTTAGCACTCAATGTGTTCCAACGAATTCTCTTGTCCTACACCAAAAATAAATGAAGCATCTTCCACCGTTCAATAGGCTATACGTTTTACTTATTGTGTTTATCTACCTACTTCTATTAAGTATAAACTATTCATCATGTGGACAGTGATTTGTTTTCTGTTAAGCCTACCACTGTTAAGTTTCCCTGTCATCTTAGAATAGCATCTTACACAGAGTAGGCACTTGGTAAATTAGCATATATGAATGGATATTTAAAACTGACCTATCTTCGTGTACATGTACTAGAATTAATATTTAATTCTTTTAATGTGTCAGGAACTATTTGCTTTACAATTTTAAATCAGATTGCTAATTCTATTTCTTGTACATTAAAAACTGATAATATTTTTGTTAAAGGCATTAACACAAAAATGGTTAATTAGATATCTAGTTGTTGATGACTTGCTCTTTTTCCTGATCACTTTCAACAAGTTTTAATGTGCTACATATATTCAGATTTATATTCTAGATAACATTTATCTTTTAGGGAGGCATAATAAATCGAGTTTTCTTCCCCTCAATAGTTGGTCTATAAACAGAAATCTGTATGCAGTTAAACCAAATAGTTTTCTTTATATTGTGTGATCATAAATACTGATTACTGCAGAGTGCATTGCTATCATCATTTCTTTCTTTAAGTTGCTAATTTTTTTCACTATTAAAATTTCTTGCAAGCTGCAATTCAGTGCTTGAAGACAGTTTTTAAGACCAGCTCAGAAGATACATATCTAGCAGTTTCTCAACCTTTGACAGAAATGTTCACAAATTCCTTTTGTAAGGTAATGTTCTCATTGATTTCTCCTTAATAACTGATGTAAGTGTCATTATAATTTGTTGTGGGATTGTTTGTCATTGAGGCACCAAGTATATAAGTAATGAACTGATAGTTTATATGGAAAGAATGTGGGATTTAAAACATAACAGATTTAATATGGTTTAGATTTTTTATATTAGTAGCTATTCTCAGGAATTGATAAAAATGTTGGTAAATACATAACTACCCACCAGCAGATGCCTTGGTTTCCATCCAAAACTCACTACTTTTAGTTGATACTGATTGTTTCTGTCTTCCTATACATGAGTTCTTCCTAGCCAGGGAGTTCATTGTACGAACCATTTGTGTGAGAGGTAAGAAGAGCTTTGCCATTCATCCTGTGTTTTTCCTGTGGACTATCAATCATAAGACTGTCTTATGAAAATAGTACTAAGGATACAAGGGTGTACCTGCTCCACTATTAAAAAAAAATGTTTCTATGCAGCAGAGGATGAGAGTAGCAGATCAATGGTTCTTCACTGATACCCGCTCTCTATTGCCTATTCTCTCGTCTATAAAGCCAAGCAAAGGATAAATCCACTCCACAGGCTGCTCCTGGAACACATTTTTCCAACTTTTCCATCAGAACAGAAAGTATTTCTTTCCAGGTCCATTTCAGTGCCATCAGGATTCTGATTGGTCCTGTCTGTTATGTGCCCAGCCATAAGGCTACAGAAAAACGGAGAAGAGAGTTACATGGGTCCCCGTCCAATTCCACATACTCTTGGATCTCCTCTGTGTGATCTCTCCAGGAGTGCAGTTGGGCATATTTGTTAGCACAAGGCTTCTAGAGACTAAGTTCTCTTAAAGTCACACCTAGTGTTAGCACAGTGCTTCTTCTTATATAGCCCAGAGACCAAATCATTAAAGGCCAATGCATTCAGTTATAAGGGATACATCCTCCAGTTCTTTACTTTAATATTTAGTTTTTAGTTGTCATTGGACACATTACCATTATTTATTTTTATATGGGCCTTGCACATGCTAGGTGAGCATTCTACCACTGAGCTACAACCCCAGCGCCATACTCCAGTTTGTGATGAGAGATATATTTGAAAAATTGTGCCATTTTGAATTTATTATATCTACTCATACTAGAACTAGAAATTTACTTTTCCAGGGTTTACTGGAGACTAATCTGGGTCCAGAAAAAATCTGCTTACTACAATATAGGGTGAGTTAACATAACCTTCCTTTGCTCCTATGTCATTATCTCTGGCAGATAGTAATCCTGAACATCCTGTTATGTGTGCTTGCTGGCTTCAATCATTAGAAAAATACTTACTGAATACTCTAGAATGTGTGGCAGTGTAGCCTGGGAGGGCATTCAACAGAACTACTTCTTTTACTCAGGTATTGTAGCCATGCAGAGGCAGCTTTTGGATTTCTCTTTCAAGGAGGTTTGCTGCCTAGAATACTAAGGAGTGCAGGTGGCAGCCTCTAGTTGTCAGCACCATCAGTCTCTGCCTCTGTTGTAGAGAGCTTTCCCCCAGCATCATGCTCTTTCTGGGCAGCCCACATCCAGCAGTGAGGGAGGCAGGAAGATGATGGCCTGGCCATTTTGGTCCAGCCATTTCCATCTGAGTAAGATAATACTTACTAGTGATACTTGTTCCAGAACTCTCTACTGGCTTATACAGGCTCTGTCTGGTTATGTTGAAATTTCACTTCTTGTACTGCCAAATACAAATTCTTTTCTCTTCCTTTCATGAGTGCAGATCCCCAAAGAACAGGTTATACACAGACAGTCACAGACTGTGCTTCCAGAGTATGTTACCTGTGATACACTTCAGCAAATATTTACCAATACCTAGGTAAGCACACATATATGTGTATATAAACACTCAAGGCATGCAATTATACACGTATACATACACACATATATAAAATGCATAGCACATATACACATATAAAACACTCACAGACATTGGTACATGGGAATCTTGAGAGCATGGAGATATTGGTAAAAGATAAACCAGCCTCCACTCATTCATTTCTTCATTCAACAAATACTTATTGATCATCTAATATGTGCCAGGAACAATTCAAAGCAACTCAGTTTCTGAGAATGAAGGAGAATGAGATATAAAAAAAAAATTAACTAAGTCCACTTAAGAAAGTTTGGAACCAATGCACAACTAAGTATTCTCCATCATTTTTGCAGAACAGATTTATTTCCAATGCTGTTAAGGCTAAAGCATTTACCATTTCCTAATTACTTAAACATTATAGAAAGAGTGATTGAAAATGCCCTGGTTCCAAATTAGACTGCACTCTAAAATACATCAGAAATATTTTTAATATTTTATAAATGTTATGGACTCCACATAGGCCATACAGTATAAGAAATCTCTCCTATAACCACTACTACAATATAGGGTGAGTTAACATAACCTTCCTTTGCTCCTATGTCATTATCTCTGGCAGATAGTAATCCTGAACATCCTGTTATGTGTGCTTGCTGGCTTCAATCATTAGAAAAATACTTACTGAATACTCTAGAATGTGCAAGATATTGGGCTGGGTGTCCCAGAAACAGTGCTATTAGTAGATATTGCACATCATTGAGGAAACTTTAGTTCATATGAGAGATAGAACTATAACCAGTTAACTATAATACATGTGCCAGAATAATGAATATGTACTGTTCATGTTGTATTCATGCTCTGTCTCTCATATATATATATATATATACATATGTGTATATACATCTATGCTTGTATGTATTTATGCATACATACATACACACACACTCACACACATATTCTCTCTTACTCTTCACAAGAACACTACAAAGTAGACATCATATTACACAGGCTTTAAGATTCAAAGAAAGTAACCTCCTCAGAGGTAGGTGTGTCACAATTGATTATACTAAGATAGGTTTCCAAAGTCCCTGCCAAATTCTCAATACCATGAAGCCTTAGGGAGTACTACATGTGTTTACATGTGTATGTGTTTACAAGCCTGTGTCTTAAGATTGGGTTATACTACTTGGGAGTAAGTATCTTGCCATACTCACCAGGATTTCCTCCTCCTATGCTAAATATACATTAGTTTGTAAAAAAAAATATGCAAGTTATAACCAAAATGAGGTACACATTTAACAAACTGGTGTTCTCTAGAAGTTTGTAGTAGACATTAAGTGAGAGAAACCATACAAATGTAAAAAAATGTGGCAAAGTTTTTAATGTTAGGCAAACCCTTATTTTGCCTCAGAGAACTCACACTGGAGAGAAAACATACAAATTTAAAAACTGTGGCAAATCTTTTAATCAAAGTCACACCTTATGTAACACCAAAGAATTCATAGTGGAAAGACCCAGAGAAATGTAAAGAATGTGGCAAAGCTTTTAATGTTATGTGAACCCCTATTGGGTACCAGAGAATTCACACTGGAGAGAAATCATAATAATGCAAAGAATGATGCAAAGTATTCACTGTTCAGAACAGCCTTGTTGTGCATCAGAGAACTAACACTGGAGAAAATCCATACAAATGTAAAGAATCTGGCAAACATTTTAATCAAATCTCAAACTATATAATTCACCAGAGAATTCATCCTGGAGAAAAGCCATACAAATATAAACATTTTGGAAAAATTTTTACTCAGAGACAGTATCTTTGTTGACATCAGCGAATTCACACTGAAGAGTAGTGATACAAATGTAAAGAATTTTGCAAAGCTTTTAATCACAGATTATGCCTTAGTAAACATCAGAAAATTCATACTGGAAAGAACATATACAAATGTAAAAAATATGGCAAAGGTTTTAATCAAATATCACATTTTATTCAACATCAGGGAAAACATACTGGAGAGAAACCATACAAATATAAAGAATGTGGCATAGCTTTTAATGTTAGGCACATGGTTATTGTGCACCAGAGAACTCACACTGGAGAGAAACCATACAAATATAAAGAATGTAGTAAAGCTTTTAGTGTTAGGCAAAGACTTTTTCTGCACAATAGAATTCAAAATAAAGATAAACCATACAGATGTAAAGAATGTGACAAAGCTTTTAATTAAATATCATACCTTAGTATACAACAGAGAATTCATACAGGAGAAAAATAATACAAATATAAAGACTGTGACAAAGCTTTTAACCAAAGATCACACCTTAGTAGACACCAGAGAATTCATACTGGAAAGAACCCATACAAATATAAAGAAAATTTCAAGGCTTTTATTTGAAGAGTAGGCCTTACTTAACACCAGGGAATTCATCCTAGAAAGGTTATACAACTGTAAAGAATGTGGTAAAGTTTTTAGGTACAATTCAAGGTTATCAATCATAAGATAATTCATACTTGACAGAATCTTTACAAATCTAAAGAATGTAAAATATCATTTATTGTGATATCATGACTTAATAATTACTAGAAAATTCATACTTGGATGAATATTTAAATTGCCAAAAAATTGGCAAAGTTTTAATCAAAGCCCAACATTTTAAAAATGCCAAGAATATTACAGTAGTGATTAAACTCTACAAATGTAAAGAATGTGACATAGTTTTTAATAAAAGAACACACCTTACAAATTACCCCCGATTTAGAATTCAAGAGAAGTTTTGTACTTGCCAAAAAATGTCAGAATGATGTTCAAATATTAAAATTCATACGCTATCTATTCCTAATGCATATACTATCTGTTATGGAAAATTGAATAAAGTACTTCTTCTACCTTAGCAATGACTTGCATGTTACATACAAAAAGCATCATCTCTCTCTCTTTTTTTTTTTTTTAGAAAAGCGGTATGTACATTTATTAATTATTTTATGGCTGTGGTAAAATACTTATACTAGCCTTGCTTTTCCTATAACCTGCACTTTTTTAACAATGTATCTCAGAATCCTATTTTGCCTTTCATTTTTGAGGAATACACTTCATTGTAAACAGCAAAAAACCAAATATCATATATATATATATATATATATATATATATATATATATATATATATTATATATATATATATATATATAAATATATATATATATATATATATATTTATTTATATATATATATATATATATATTTCTTACTATAATGACAAGTCTGAGATAATCTAATCACATTATTTATACTATGTGCCTTTTGAAGTTATTTTAATACCACATTAAATTGTAAATAATAGTTGGATCCATTGTTTGACATATTCATGCCGCAGTCCAGCTGAGCACAATAACTGGGAAGGTGACAAGAAAGCTGAAGGTTGAAGCAGGTACTACTTTATTGCAGGAAAACTCAGTGGGAAAACTGAGTGGACACTCAAGGTAGCAAGAGCCACTTCTCTGCCGGACAGCAGAGGTACATATACCCAACTAATTACACACAGCTTAACTTAATTAACATCATCTAGATACAGCAGTCAGTCATTAAGGAATCCTCATCATCTTAATGGCTCGCTGGTGTTACTTCACAGACCACTCCTCCTGGCAAACTGCCAGGTGCCATCTTGACTTGTTTGTGGCCCTCAACATATTTATACATGCAATAGTATAATAGTATATTATACGCCCAAGTTCCTCTCTTTTCCCTTCCTTGCTTCCTATCACTTATTGCTTTCCTCTACCCTATTGTTCACATTAAATTTTAATGAGATCCCCATTTTTCCCTTCTTCTGTCTAGTTTCCACATATAAGAGGAAAACATAGGATCCTTGGCTTTCTGAGACTGGCTTGTTTTGCTTAACATGATGTTTTCCATCTCCATCTGTTTTCCTGGGAATTATATGTTTTTTGTTTTTTTAGGGCAGAATAAAATTACATTGTATACCACATTTTCTGTTTGGTCTGTTAGCCAATATCTAGGTTGTTTCCAGAACTTGGCAGTTGTGAATTAGGTATGCTTGTGTTGCTAATGTATGCAGACTTGAATTCTTTTACATAAGGAGTGGTATAGCTTAATCATACACTGGCTCCATTCCCAGTCTTTTAAAGAACTTACATATTGACTTTCATTGACATTGCACTTATTTTTAAATGTTACCAATATTATATTATTTTCAGTCCCCTAGGATTCTCACCAGCATTTATTATTATTTAAATTCTTGATAGGCATTCTGACATATATGTTGGAATTTTACTTCTGTATTTTCTTCTATGGAATGTATAATTTCTGGTCTCATTAGCAAGTATTTGATTGACTTTGAGTTGATTGACTTTGACTTTTGTACAGGGTTATAAAGATTGATCTAAGATAATTCTTCCATATGTCCAATTTTCCTAGTAGCATTTATTAAAAAGACTGTCATTTCTTCAATGTATATTTTGGCACTTATGTCAAAGATCAGATGACTGTCTCTGAGTCTTCTTTTCCATTGATCTACAAGTCTGTTTTTAATATTGGTACCATGCCATTTTAAAACCCTTCATTTTAAATTGAAATCAGTTAACATGTTGGCTACAGCATTGTTTTATTTTTTTTCTGCCAGTATTATCTTGGCTACTCAGGTTATTTAATTGTTTCCATACAAATTTTAGAACTATTCTTCTAAGTTCTGGGGAAAATAACAATATTATTTTAATAGGGATTGCTTTGGATTTGTAAGTCACTTGTGATACATAAATGATTTAGCAATATCAATTGGGCATATTCATGAACATGGGAGGTCTTTCCATCTTTTATTATCCTTTTTTCAAATTCTTGCTTCAATAGTCTATAATTTTTATTGAAGACATATTTTATTTCACCTTCTTGGTTAGATTTATTTCCAGGTACTTTTAAAATTCTACTGTAAATGGAATGGTTTCTTGATTTTTTTCCCCAGTGGATTGATTATTGGTGTGTTTAGACTTTGTATCTTGCTACTTTGCTGAATTATTTTTATGGATCATTGAGTTATTCTGCTGGAAATTTTTAAATTTCTAGATAAAGCATCATATCATCTGCAAAAAGTGATAATTTGACTTGTTACTTTACTAATTGTATATCATATTTCTTTTTCTTGGCTAATTGTTCTAGCTAAAATTTCAAATACTACATTGAATAGAAATGATGAGAGTGGACATCCTTGTTTTATTTCTGATATTTAAAAAATACTATCAGTTCTTTCCTATCCAGTAGGACATGGTTTTATTAATTTTTTGTATACAAATATAATGTTGAAGTGAGTTCCTTATATACCTAGATCCTTCAGTGTTTTATCATGAATGGGTGCTAGATTTTGTCAAAAGCTCTTTCTGTTCATATTGAGATAATCATTTGATTTTTAAATCTTAATAATGTTTATGTGGTGAATTATAATTTTTGATATGAATATGTTGAACCATACTTTTATTCATGGTAGGAAACCAACTTAATCATGATGTACAATCTTCTTAATTTATTCTGTAAATGATTTGCTAAAATTTTAATAAAAATTTGTGGGAGTTAGGGTTGTAGCTCAGTGGTGGAGTGCTTGCTTAGCACACATGAGGCACTGGGTTTGATCCTCAGAACCACATTAAAAATAAGTAAATAAAATAAGGATATTGTGTCCATCTACAACTAAAAACACATTTAAAAATTTTTTTATCTATGCTTATAAAATTTATTGGTCTAAGTACCCTGATCTTCCTGATATGTCCCTAGATATTTGGCTTATAGTAGCTTCCTAGAATGATTTTGGAAATGTCTATGCTCCACACACTTTTTCCATTTCATTGAGTGATTTGAGAACTATCAGTAATAACTTCTTAAAATTCTGGTAGAATTCAGCGGACATTCTGGTGATTTTTTGTTGGGAGGCCTTTTATTACCAATTCAATTTCATTTCTTTTTATCTGGTTCATATTTTCAATGTGCTCTTGATTCGATTTTGGTAGGCTGTATGTTTATAGAAATATATCCTTTTATAAAGATTTTACAAATTATTGAAACATATTTTCAAAATAGTCCCTAATGATCCTCTGCATTTCAGTGATATGTGCTGTTACTTGGTTTTTCATCTCCAATTTTGAAAACATTGTGTTTATCTTCTCTCCATTTTGGTTCATTCTGCTAAGTGTGTATTAGTCTTATTTATCTTTTCAAACAATCAACTCTTTTTCATATTAATTATTTATATTGATTTTTTATTCTCTTCATTAATTTCAGACCTGATATTATTTCCTTTTTTCTGCTGTTTTTTTTTATTGATTGGTTCTTGCTTTCCTAGAGCCTTAGATTGTTTATTTGATATGTCTCTATTTTGTTTGTTTCATGTTGTTTTTATGTAGGTACTCACAGAAGTAAACTGTTCCCTTAGAAATACTGTTGTAATTTAGGTAGGCAATGACATCCAAAAACTCATGTGTGAAATAACTGAGTTATGAGAAATTTAATTTAATCAATGCATTAAACCCCTGATAGGGATTAACTGAGTGGTAACTATAGGCAGGTAGAATGAGGCTGGAAGAAGTGGTTCTTTGCCTTCCAAATATACATTTTTCCCCATTATTAGGGGATCCCAAGTTTACGTGCTTCTCAATTCTTTTTTCTTTCTGTTTCCTTCTCCTGAGCTACTTTCATCCATCACACTCTTCTGACATGTCTTTCTATTTCACCTGAGTAATTAAGTGGGTAATTTTTGAACTAACACCTCTAAAACTATGAGGCCGAAAATAGTTGTTTTCCTTTAAAATTGTTCATATCAGGTACTTTGGTCACAATGGTGCAAAAGATGACTGAAAATGAAATTGGTACCAGAAGTGGGGCCATTGTTGTTACCAATGTGACCATGTAATTCAGAAGATTTAGGAGATTTGGGGGATTTGTTCAAGGAATTTTAAAAAAGTTTAGAGATGCAAACTGAAAAAAAAAGGTGTTATTGTTTTATGTGGACCTTAATGGGCAATTCTAGTCAGAGCTCAGAAGACCAGAATAATAATAGTATGGTTAAAAAAAAAGGCCTTTATGATGTTTCAGAGGAGAAGGGAGACTCTTGGAAATTGGACTAAATGTCATTCATTTTATATTCTGGCAAGAAGTTTTTAATATTTTGCCCATTTCCTGACAATTTTTGTGAGGCTGAATTTAAAGAGATGAATTTGTTAATTTGGTGAAAGAAATTTCAAGGCAGCATTTTATTCAGGTGTTGACATGGGTATTGCTATCAGCTTTTAGCTAAGATTATTGTGATAATCATGAACAGAAAGGAGAACAGGAAGATTTTAAAAACTTGGAGTTTGGCCAGAAAACAGAGTAAAACTGGGGCTAAAAATATGGGTAGCCATGGGGCTGTGGATGTGGCTCAAGTGATAGTGTGCTCGCCTGGCATGGGTGCAGTGATGAGTTCGATCCTCAGCACCACATAACAATAAGATGTTTTGTCCGCAGGAAAACAAAAATTAATATTTAAAAAATTCTCTCTCTCTCTCTCTCTCTCTCTCTCTCTCTCACTCTCTCTCTCTCAAAAAAAAAAATGGATGGTCATTAAAAACCTTATAGCTTCCAAAGAGACACAGTTAAGTACCTTACCAGAAATAATAAGAAAGATGGCTTGAGGGCATCTCAGTAGATTGAACACACCCTTCCCAGGGATTAAATCCCTCTGTAGGGATTAAAAGTAAAAATTCTTTTGAGAAGGAACCCTAGGTCACCCTTTTTGTGCTGGGAAGCCTTGGGAGTTGTTTCACAATGCTCAGCCACCTAAGCACTCAGAGACCACTATAGCCATGATACCAAGAGACTTATCTACTGCTTGAGAGGGCAACATATCTTGGTGTTAAATACATGGTGCTTTTTCTGCAGGATTGCAACATACTTGATTTAGAGTGTAATAGATTCTTCCACAGATATTTCAAAAGAAGTCCTAGGAGGTGAGGCAAATTGCAATAGGATTATATTCCCTGCAGACAGTTCCTGAGAAGACAATGCATTAAAAATATGAGTAGTAAACTAAAGTTACATAAGAGACAAGATTTGAAAGTAAAATGAAGTCTCCCAGCTGGTCTTTCATTTGCAATCCTCCAAACTCAATTTCCCAAGTTTCTAGGATTACAGCTATGTATTAAAGTGACTCTAAAATAGTTCTTTGTTGTTGGTAAATTTGTGTGATACTCACATAGATGGTGTCAGGGGGTCTTCTTTATGACCAGGTTCTTATTTCTCTGAGTTTATTATGTCTATTAGTTAATACCCTGTGACCTCTTCTCAAACAACTGACAGGGTTTGTTCTTTATAAACAGATGGATATGAGCCAGGTGTGGTGGTGCTTGCATGTCATACCAGAAGCATGGGGAGATGAGACAGGTAGATTAAAAATTCAAAGCTATACTTAGCAAATTATTGAGGCTGTAAGCAATTTTTATAGACTGTGGGTCAAAATAAAAATAAATAAATAAATAAATAAATAAATAGATAAATAGATAGATAGATAAATAAATCTGAACATGTGGATCAGTGGTTAAATATATATAAACTTGAGGATTTTCTCTTGCAGTCTTAATGTATCAGGTTATTTTCCCACATCTGTTATATGTCCTATATGTCAGAAAGAGAGAAAGATGAAGATGGATTTTTTAGTTGTTTCAGCAAAATCTTCTATCTATTTTCTCTAGTCTAAGATCCGAGATCTATGTGTTAGTGCAAATAAGAGTGGTTTCCAACAATGAACTACATACAAAGCAGGAGTGACAACTAAGGCCTTGTGAAATTAATCACACAAATCAACACTTAAACCAAGTTTAGATTCCAGATGAAATAAATGTGCAATAAATAAAATCACATGTGCTAAGAAAAAGTACAAGGACTGGTTGATTGTATCAAATTTCATTCTCTTAAGAAAACAAAGAGGTGTTGAGTGATGGTTCATTTGAAGATTGATTGCCCAGCATGTATGAAGCACTTTGTTTGCTTCTCAACACCACATATAAATAAATAAAAATAAATTTCTATCAACAACTAAAAAAACAAAATGTTTTTAAAAAAGAAAACGAGGGCAGCAGGATGGAGGCTTCAAGGAGATAGACCAGCTGCTGCTAGAGTTCAGCCCAGAGAGAAGTGCATTGACACTTATCACTGTATATATGGTTAAAGTAATTTGTGAATAAATATGTCTATATTTTTATTTATGGAAATTATATCACAGTTACATTAAAATTATTTAACTTTTTTGTTCTCTGGTCTTATAAAAAAACAGCTTGATATTTAAACTCATTAGCAATTTCCTGAGTCAACAATGTTCCCATATTCCTCCCCTCAAAAAAAGTGACTCAAAAAGCATAATTTTAAAGTTTCTACTATTCACATTAAAAATGAAAAAAAAAAGTCAGGCACAGTGAAGTGCCCCTGATTTCAATCCCTTGTTTCCTTCCCTCAAATGGGCCTGGAGGTATAGCTCAGCTTGTACAGTGCTTGCCTTCTAAGCATAAGGCCCAGGATTCAACCCCAGGATCATGAGAGGGGGGAGTAAGGGGGAGGGAGGACAAAGGAGTTTAATGAAATGTTTGGACTGTTTCTATGGGTCATTTAAATAAAATGGTCTTACATATGAAAGAAAAAAAAAACTAAATTGTGGACCCATTACAGTTAGTCTCCAGTGTCTGACAAAATAAATCCTCCTATGGAGCAGTTCATTTCTAAGTTTCCTCTGGGAAATAAAGTGGGAAATATACAAGCAGCTGAAATTTTGGAAATTCTCTTCTCTCTATTCATGGTATCTTCAATCATGGCCCGAAGCCCATATGCATAGATTGTTCTGGCAACCTGGCATTTCCCCAGATTTTATGCAAATGATTGCTGTGATTATTAGGAGAGAATCCCAAATCCAGGTGTGATTTTGTTTCTTTGCATAAGGTTTTTCTGGTATATAGGTGATTGGGTTGTTTTTTCTTCCTGAAATTTCTGAGAAGCAGAACCTCAAATTAAGAATGCTAAAACTGATCTTTAGCTTTATATTCATATCTCAGAATATATCCTATATTTTCATCTTCTTGTTTATTCCTAATGCTAACTTTATTACTCCACAGTATAATAAGCAGTTTTTCCTATTATATTTCAGACAGACACAGTATTGTGTAACTATTTTTCTCCAACACTAGATGGCACTGTTTATGGGATTTTTTTTTCTCTGTTGTATTTTATATGAGAGGAAAAAAAAGAGAAGATCACTTGGCTCTTTTTGTAAAACAATGCTCATTTTTGCCCCCTCTTTGTCTTCCATAGATACAGATACCTTATTGGAAAGTCTTTGAGTGGGGATTCCCCATTGTAGACTTGACAGGATGATGTGTCCTCATGTTACTTTCATACTTTCTCTTGGCTCAGGGGTTTTTGAGCTATCCACAGCTCTCATGTCTATATACTTTGGAATGTCTAGCTAATTTGAGTCTCAGTGTCCTCTGTTGCCAAGAGAAAGTGGTCTGAAATATGGTGTAAGGGTTAACAGGGGAGTAGTTAGATGCCCTGCAGTTACAAGGAAACTCCTGGTACACCGTTCATTTGAAGAAACTTTATTTCTTCTTCTATTTTTTTTACTACTGACAATTCTGCTATATAAAAATTTGCATGCGGTTGTTTCTTTATCTTCCTCATTCTAATACCTTGAAATTACACCCAGAATCAATTTAACCATGTTATATATTAGTTGTGTTTTAAATGGTTCAGAGTTTACACTATTTTCAAAAATGACTTTTTTAAACTTACATTCTCACCAACTGTGTACAAGGGCTTTCTTTTTCCATATTCGTAGTTTCTTGAATCTTGGTTATTATTAAATTATTGACAAAATCCGTTCTCTCTCTTTTGGGGGGAAGGCTATTGGGAAATAAACTCAGGGACACTCAAACACTGAGCCACATCCCAAGGTCTATTTTGTATTTGCTTTAGAGATATGGTCTCACTTAGTTGCTTAGTTCCTCACTGTTGCTGACACTGGCTTAGAACTCTCAGTTCTCCTACCTCAGCCTTCTAATCTGCTGGAATTATAGGCATGCGCCACCATGCCTGGTGATAAAAGCTATTCTAACAGTGGTTCTTTTTATACAATTGTCCACTGTTTGACTTGTGCATCAAAACCCTGATGAAAGATTGTAGAGTTCAGTCTGTCATGTAGCCAAAGAGAGTATGTGTTACAAACCTTTGGGGGGATTAATAGGCAAGTATTATTTTTAACACCTTCTCTGCACTATTACTTCAGATCTTAGCAGCCCATTGAGAAACGTGTACAGCAATAAGAAATGACTGGATTGTGATTATGTTTTGTTTTTTGACTTGAGGCTTTTACTTACAGTGGGTATATTTATAGCATTTATATTATGGAATAATGCTTAGTTCTTCATATTTTAGAGCTAATGTTTTGAGATAAATGAATGTATGACAATGGAGGTTTACTTAATGGTGTAAAGCCGTACAGTTGTAACGATTTTATAAATCAGTCCATTTTTTCCTCAATTTTTGTTGGTTATACAACATTGTCAGTGACTCTATCATTTGTATTTTGAGGCATAGTTTTTTTCCAGAGGACTCTATAGGTATTCCTTCACTGATTTTTTTTTTCATTTTTAAATATTTTATTCTTTTAGTGGTACATGAAAGTAGACTGTATTTTGACATATATATATAGAGAGAGTATATTTCCACAGTTTTTTAAAACATTGATAACTTCCTCCTTCTGCTTTTTACATAGCAGTGCTTTTGCCTAGATTCTCAAAGGATTCTCTTTTTAAATCTGTCAAGTATAGTGAATTTAATAGCATTTATCTTGATTAGATTTTACCTATTGTTCTTAGGAAAAGGTGTATCCTTTCAAACTATGACTTCTTCTCATTCTTCTCTGTCTTGAGCGGTGCCCAAGGATTTGGGTGAATGTTTCGGGTGATGCAAGCCAGGGATTGATTGGCTGTGCAATCTAATTTAGTGAATGGATAATAGTTTTTAGATTTGAAGCTTATATCTTTCATGCTTGCTTGAGATGTTACACCATTTCTCATTAGTTTCTTCACTGCATTTGGCAACTCTTCTTATATAATGTGGCTATGGTGGTTTCCTGTTTATTTGAAGATAGTATTCATATTTCTGTTTCTCATTTTTCTCTCCTGGTTGTTTTGAGACTTTCCAAGAGGTAGAGGAGGCCATCTTTCCTCTACCATTTTTCAAACTAGAAATATTAAGAACTGATGGCCCTGTTTTCTTAAAATAATTTTGCTATAACAAAATTTTGGAGCTGGAGCTGTGGCTAAGCAGTAGAGCACTTGCCTAGTACATGAAAGCTGCTAGGTTTGATCCTCAGTACCACAAAATATAAAGAAATAAAATAAAGCTATTGTGTCCAAATGCAACTGAAAAATATTTTTAAAAAAGAATAAAATACATGCTTATCTGTCAGTGTAGTTTCCTGAGAGCTAAAACCATTTTATTTACAGAGGGTGTGCTAGATTCCCCCTCTATCCGTGCTTGCTAGGAAAGCATGTCAGCACTAATCTACATCCTAGCTATAGATTTAAAAAAAATAACTTAAAAAGTCACATTTTAGCATTAAATTGTTTTTTAAAAGTATTTTTTCTTAGCTGTAGTTGGACACAGTATATTTGTTTCATTTTAACATGATGCTGAGGATCAAACTTAGTGCCTCATGTGTGTTAGGTGAGTACCACTGAGTAACAACCCTAGGCCTACAATAATATTTTGATTGTATCAATCTGTGATTATGAAGCCTTGTATTAGAAAATATTAAGAATGATACTAGAGAATATAGTCAGGCACTATTATTAGATTGGTTATTAGTTCTTTAGTATGTCTTACTGTTGATTCCTTTTTGAACTGAATCTGAAATTTTAACTTTGATGTTTTAGATTCTGCCACTCAAATAATTTTACTTTAAGAACCTTGATATAATAACAGTAGTTATACAATATATTTTTTTCTGAATGACATTTTGTTTTCAAAGGAAAATGCCAATTATTTTTCTCACTTAATGATACTTTTAAAAGAAATACTTAAAATCCTTATGTTCTCTGATTTGGAAATATTCATTTGACTCAGTTCCATTCTCCCTATCATTTTGGATTTGCAAGAGCAGTATAGCAGTTGGGAGGAGATCAGTGTTTTTCCCCTTATTTTTTCCTAGGCAATGACAAGATTACTTTCTCAGTTCCAAATTAAAAGTACATATGACAGGGTTGTGGTTGTGGCTCAGTGGTAGAGTGCTTGTCTAACATGAGCAAGGCACTGCGTTTGATTCCTTAGCACCACATAAAAAGTAATTAAATGAATAAAATAAAGATATTTAAAATGACATCATGTTTTATTCCTTAGCAGCACATAAAAAGTAAATAAATAAAGAAAATAAAGGTATTAAAAATGACATCATGTTTACAAACAAAAAAAGTACATCTGACAATGTCACAGAATATTTTAATATTTGGTAGATTATTGGAAATTTTAGTCTCAACTCTTTATCATTCCAGTTACTGGTAATTTTATACTTTTTAAAATCTCAAAATTTTAATGGTTTTAAAAATAAATATCAGTGTTCTAGTTTGTTTGATGAATGACCCATGTTTGCTAGTAAATGGAACTGTAAATGCTTAAAATATCATGAGATTAATAGATATTCCTGAGAAAATGTTTTGTTATCCTCATAAATTTGAAAACTTTTGTGTATAATGTAATGATGACCCATGAAACATATAAAGAGCACAAATAATTTCTTCTGAAAATCCAATCAACATTGATGTTAGAAACACATTTTATCCCAAATCTGTTTGATGATTGAAACTAGAGGATATTGAAATACATTTTGGGGAGATGTTGAGAATGTATTACAGAATATTTTCAGATTAACATATTGTTAGGAGATTCATAAATATGTGTTTGGAGATAATCATGGTTACCTAAGGCCATGGGGACCTAATATACTTTTAAATATTAAAATATCTCAGTGTGTAAATATACGCAGAACAATTAATGTTGGTGTCTTCTATCATCACCAACTAAATCCTAAGAATTTTATTAGAATTGGTTTTCAACATTATGTATTAAACTTTTGGTTTTTTTGGAACTACATTCAATTAAGACTTAGTAGTAGAAATTTCGGTGTTTTAAGGAACCTATGAAATCATTTCATATACCCTCAAGACTTACTTTGCTTATAAAAAATTGAAGCCCAGATATATATTTTTTGGCTCAAATAATATTGTAATTCATCAAGGGATTTAGAACCAAAACCCCAGTTCCAGATCTTTTGTTGTCTTTTTTTTTCTTTATACTGCATTTTCATTTATGTATTATTCTTTTGAGGACATTCCTTCTGAGATGGAAATTAGTTAAATGATATCTCCATTTAACAAAAGAATTGAGGGAAAAGGTTGTTTGTATAATATGAGGTGAGTCATATTTAATCAGAAACAGAGTAAGCCATTAGACACACACAGTTCTGTCCTCAATAATCTAAATTATTTTTCTCTTTATCTCTCATCCACCTTTTGTTGCCACCCCAACATAAGATTACTAGTTTTAAAATAAGCATGTATCCTTGCTGGTTATACTACTAAGCGAATTATCAGGGCTAGGTATTAAGACCAGGGAAATGGGCCAAGGATAAGTGAGTTTAATTCTTTTCTGAATTGAGCTGCATCATCACTTCTAGTGGTTGGTTATGGAAAGATTTATTTATATCATGTAATATTATTAGACAAGTGCACTTAAATGACTAGAGTTAATATCTACATTTTGAATTTAAATTTATTTTAAAAAACTATTTTGGCATACTTTTTGCATAGAGATATTTAGTACAATTGGACTTTATGAATTATGCATTTGATATAAGTGTATTATTGAAAGATATTTTTTAAGTTCCAGAATGATCAGTAAATCACTAGTGTGGTCGCAGGATCAGGACAGAATTGAGAGAAAAAATAATTTCTAAAAAAAATAGATATTTGAGTTTTTTGTATTCAGTTGGCAATTTTTCCCTTAAACCATAGAATGCAATCCTACATTTAGAAATATTTTTCTGTCAAATATTTGTCTTGGTTCATATGTCCAATTCAAATTATTTACATGATTATTTATATTTACTTATTGTATTCTGAAATTCAAGAGGCATATATTATTATAGGTGATAGTCTCATGACTGTCAAAAATATCTTCTTGGATAGGTCATTTAATTTCTTCAAGCCAGAATTTCCTTATCCATAAATGGGCCTTAATCTACCTCAGAATTATTTTAGTAACTTAATGAACTGACTGATAAAAGCACTTAGCACAGTGCTTGGCACATACCAATTGCTCAATAATTATTTTTTGCTGCTGCAAATACTGTTGTCAGATTCAAATCATACTATTTGGCAAATCATTTCACTGGACCTTGGTTATCTGTTAAATGGGAATGCTGCTACCTGGGATGCCTGCTTTTTTTTTGTTCAACTTTATGCCCTCACTATGCCCTCCCCCCACCACCTCATCATCTCAACTCCCACATCTTTTCCTGGGAGAGATACCTGCCATGATGTACTGCCTCACAATAGACCCAAAGTTAACAGGGCCAAGCAACCATAGCCCAAAACCTCTGTAATGTGAACCAAAACAATACTTACTTCCTTAAAGTTGTTTATCTGATACTTTGTCACAGTAACAGAAAGCTTCCTTACAGAACCCTGACTTAGAAGATACTGGAAGTCTAAATTAATTAACATCCATATGCAATCATGATATGGATGCTTATCTTGGTAATTGAGCATGTTATAAGGCAAAGGATATACATGGAATTTTAAATCGGCATCCCTTTTTAAAATTTTTCCACTTATTAGATGTGTCATTGTTCTTGTTTATACTTAGGGAATAGAATCACTTTTCAACTTAGAAATTCAAAATTGTTTTCATAATTTGTAACATATTTTTTTGCTCATGAAAGTTACCTCAACCTAGACCTTTGCAAGGGTGAAATCAGTGCCATTTTCTGGTTTGATACCATTTTGAATTAATAGTAAAATGGATTTAAGAGAGTTAACTTGGTTATAAGAATGGGATTTGTTTAATATCTTCCTTAGGATCTGGTTGTGAGACTATGAAATAAGATAGATTAAAACCTGATATAAAATGCTCTATATACAGTAGTTATTAGATGGTTGGAAATAAGAGTTACCAGGGGTGGTGAGAATCTCAGTATAAAAACACATTGCTGGCATCAGTTTAATTATTGATACAATTTTAAGATTTCTTCCTCAACTGGATTTGAAGCATGTGAGACTGAGTACTATTTATACTATTGCATGAATGACTACAAAATTCTCATTTTTTGTAAATGTAGCTGTCCCTCCAAACATTATACAATTAAAGTAATTGCATAAAGCACAGACTCTTAAATATCTTATTTTCAAGCAACATCAAAGATTACTCTGAGTACATTTTCTTTTAAAAAGTTTGGCAGTGTCAATTGATTCAGAAATAGATTGAGAATTTACTTTTGGACTGTCAAGTCAGTTCACCTGAACAAAATGTTTTTACTAGATGTGAATTTTTTTAGCTATTAGTCCAGCCTGGTTATTTAATTAAAGAATAAAAGCATGGTGAACTGTGAGTAAACTATGTAGTAGCAAATATCGTTAGGTATAGGAGCTGCAGGATGGGTATGTGACTCAGCTCAAATCCATCATGGCTGGAGTAAAATCATTGAAATAGTTCAAGTATTGGTAGTGTGAATTTCAAATATAGTCAATGATGTTAATAAACTAAGGGAACTCCTTTAGACTTCAAGAGGACCCTAAAATTATGAGTATTTTTTTTCATTAATGTACTTATTTCATGAACTGTCCTTGACCTTCAACCTTCATTATTTTAGAATGATACTTGAGAAATACATTTACTGGTTTTCAGATCCCACATTTGGTCAGATCAAATGTTTCCCAGACTTGCTAAGCTTTTATGCAGACACTTTGGTTTAGGTTTTAGATTTCCTGGACTCTCTTCCATAAAGGTTCTGATTGAGTAGTTGGAGATGGAGCCTCAGCTTTTGCACTTTTAAATATTATTTACTTTTACACAGGAACATTGGATTTTTCCTTCAAAATTGTGTGTGTATATCTAAATAAAAACTGAGTTTTTAGAAACTTAGTATGATGGCCTTTCTTTCAATGTTTTTTGTTTGTTTGATTTTAGTACCTGAAACTGAAATCAGGGGTGCTTATCCACTGAGCAACCTCCATGGCTCTTTTTATACTATTGTTATTTTTTTTATATTGAGATAGAATCTTACAAAGTTGCTTAAGGCCTCACTAAATTGCTGAGGTTGGCTTTTAACTTGTGATGCTCTTACCTCAGCCTCTGGGGAACTACTAGAATTTACAGGCATGTGACTTCATGCCTGGCTCATGATGACATGTGAGCAATGCTGTATCCCTGAATTGAGGCATATTTTCCATTATTAATTGTTTTATTGTTTAAGTAAAAGCACTTCATTGGTTTGAAGGGGCCATAGTGGTGAATGTCATGATCCAGAGCTTTGCTGGTATACTAGCACATAACAGCACATTTATTTAATTGTATTTACAAGTGTAAGTTCATATTTTGCATTTTCAAATTATAGATCCTTCATTCTCTAGCCAGCTTCTTTTATCATTGCAAGTCTCCTGTTTGATCAAATTCCTACCTTTTCACTATCATATGCAAACTAAGCCCATTTATTCTTATTTTAGGCAAAACTTCCCCTTTCCTGATGTACCACCCACCTCTCCTTGTTTGAACTCTACACCATTAATAATGGGCCAGTTAGCCTAAGTTCATCTCAGCTGTTTTCACTGATAATGATTGTCCCAAATGTTCTATAGTTTGTGTCACTCATATGAGGAATTAATATACTACACTACCTAGTTACTTAGTTGTCTTGAGTGTTCTGACAGTCTAACCTCTAAACTTGTGTGGGTGAGGGGCCATAGCCTACAACTTTTCCTGTTCTTGCGATCAAACCCAGAGTCCTTATTCGTGTCAAGCAATATGTATCATCAGTTAAAGCTAACAAGAGTTAAAAATAAGAATTGTATATTTTAAATTTAAAAAATGTTTGGGAGAACTGATGCCTTCCACAAAAGTTTTCCATACCATTTCTTCAGCAGTGAATTTTTGTACTTTTCCTGTGCTATTAATCTTTCACTTTTCCAAGAATATAGACATCATTAGAGATTGCTGTGTCATGGATTCTCAAGGGTGATCCCTCTGATTAACCTGTATGAGAATCAAATAGAGTGCTTACTAAAGTGCACAGTTTAATACTGTTTTCCCTTATTTTAATTTTTTTTCCATCTATATAATTTTGTTCCTTTTGTTCTTTTGCCACACTGCTGGTCCATTCTTTTATCAACTTTATAACCCTTCCTGTTTTCTAAAGCTATAATTAGTTGCAGGTAGAGCAGTTTTAGGGTGCTGGTTAGGAATATAGCCTGTAGATATATGCTGATTTAAAATTTTGGCTGTTTTTCACTTCCACAATAACAAAGCTAGTTATCTAAAAGTACTTTTGTGTTTCAGTATCCCTTTGTAGAAAATGTGGATAATAGTTCATCTCATAGTGCTGTATATATATATATATATATATCCATTTAAAATATATAAATATTTGTAAATTCTTCAGTGTTTGTATTAGCACTTAATAAATGTTAGCTGCCATTGTGATTTCTCTCACTTTAACTTCCATAAAGTTTTACAACAGAGCGATTTGTAATCATTTACCTCTATCAGATTCCAAATTCCTTGAAGGGAGGACCTGCCTTATTAATTTTTTAAGTTTTCAATTCATTTTATATACTAAAAAGTTCAGTAAATACTGTATCAAGTAATAGGAAGATGGCAAAATCCTGTGACCAATGTGGCCAAACTAGCAGGTTCTGGTGAGGGGCAAAGAAAGATAGGAAAAAAAGACTCACATACAGACAGATGATTTTGAAGGTAAAGCACCATTTTACCAGTTGGAATGAGTTTTCAGAAATGGACAGAGTACTTTTAGATCCAACATGTGACAGATGGGTGTTACTCCTTGCTGATTACATTTTCAAGGCAACACCTGTTTGATTGTGTAGGATGTTTTTTTCTGTTCAACACTGAATTCAATTGCTAGAAAATAAAGTAAAAGTAAATGTATTTTTTTTTCAATCTTGAGTCACCATGAGTGGTAGTTTGGGAAAGAAAAAGACTCTAAAGAGAAAGATCTGAAAGTGCCATCAGTCAAAGAAAAAGAAAAGACGTCAAAGACCTTTGGAGTTTTGGAGAAAGAAAGCCATGAAAAAGAACCTAAAACCAAAGGGAAGGATGTCAAAGATGGAAAAAAGTTCTCCAGTGCTGCCCAACCAGGGGTGGCTTTTTTAGTTGACAATACAATCAAGTGGCCAAGTCCTGCACGTGGGACTGGGAAAAAAAATCCAGTAATGCAGAAGTAACTAAAGAGCTCAATAAATGCCTGGAAGAGAATTCAGTGTGTTTGGACTTATCCAAGAGGTCTATGAACATATTGCCATCATCACTCAAACACTTGACTCAATCAATTGAACTTTATTTATACAGTAACAAACTGCAGTCCCTCCCAGCAGTGGTGGGCTGTCTAGTAAATCTCATGATACTGGCTCTAAGTGAAAATTCACTTACCAGTTTGCCTGACTCTCTTGATAACATAAAGAAGCTGCAGTTGCTTGATTTACGGCATAATAAACTGAGAAAAATTCCTTCAGTGGTGTATAGGTTAGATTCTCTCACCACTCTCTACCTTTGCTTTAATCACATAACTACTGTGGAAAAGGATAAAAAAAAAACCTGTCAAAACTCAGAATGCTTAGCATTCGAGAGAACAAAATCAAACAACTACCTGCTTATATTGGTAAGAACATTTGGGTTATTGCTATTGATTTTACTATTTGTTATGTTTAATAATTTTGTTGAGTGCTTTTCCATATCAGAAAATTCCTAATATTTGTTTCTAAGTTCCATTTTCCCTGTTATCTGCTTAATACTACATGACTTGAGATTATTTTGTAGGATTAAAATGTAAGATAGAATATAGATATAATTAGACCTTTATTACAAACACAATCAGCTCTAATTTTGATTGGAAAACTGAATTTGAAAGATGTTTGATTAATTGTTAAGTTGTCATCTGTTTTCAAAGCACCAATATATTTATACTAGATATATTAAGGCTCTACGTGCCCATTCTCTAACTTTCCTTTTTTTATCTGAAGGCTTTAAATTCACAACACTTTCTTCTTAGTGTATTTCTAAAGATCTTCATATTATACCTTTGTGAACCTGAAGTGCCATAGGAAAATAGAAAAACTTTTTTTTTTAAAATTTTGGAAGTACCTACATTTTTATTTAAAACTCTAATATTACTATACTAGGGTGAATCTCATTATCATGTACGTCCACAAGACATTAATTAAAAAAAACTAATGTACTTAAATAGCAGAAAGATCAATAAAGGAAAGGAAAGAGGATCTGAGGGGGTGGATAAAGGCAAGTATTTTATACTGAATTGGAGCAGATCATACTCGATACATTTATAATTGCATCAGAACAAATCCTAATGTATCCCTAATATGATGCAATTAAAAAATAGGAAAATAATCGAACATAGTAACTGTGCAGGGTGTCACATGCCTATAATCCCAGCTACTTGGGTCGCTGTGGCAAGGAAGGTGGCTTGAGCCCAACATTTCCAGATATGCCTGGGCAACATATTGTATCAAAAATGAAATCAAATCAGCAAACAAAAAAAATCCAGAACAGAAAAGTAGAAGAAGAGAAATCTGAAGTACACCAACACTTAGCATTTCTATAGCACTCATTCTTGTCTTTTATAGTAAGCTGAATAGTAAGGAAATAAAGGAAATGTTTTAAGAGAATGGTAGTAGGAAAAAAGTAATGAATATAGATGTGTAAATTCAGTAAAAAAGAAATGAATTATCTTTATTTTTAATTATGGGAAAACTTCTTAAATATTTTTAATATAGAAATTTATTGGTATCAGTTATGTGAAATTAAAGTTACAGTTTTTTGTTTTTTCTAAGAGTTTCTAAAAATCATAATACAAAGTATATTTTTATTTTTTAAAGGGAAGCTTTTATTTTGTAAAAGGTTTATTCAAAATACACAAAGATGAATTAAATATATTCTTGCATTCAGTATAGATCTTGTTAGTTAGTGATAAAGGAAATTTTCTGATTTTAGGCTCTGGAGCTTTTCAGGGAGATAATGATCTGTCTTTTAAAATGCAGTTAAACTTTTAGATAACATGTTTTATTAGATTTAAGTCTAGACACTTAAATATTAATTTTAACTTCAAATTACTCAAGACTATCTGTTATAGACTTTCTCAAGTAATACATGGTATGTATGAAGTAAGTATAGTTTGCTCAAGAGGTATTAAAATACTACTAGGAATTTCTGTGAGGAAGTGATTTATTACATATGGTCCCATAGAAATGAGATTGTAGAATGACTGCTGTTAGTATCATGCTGTCAAAATTTGACCTGCATTTATGGCTTATTGTTGGACAGAATTATAGACTTGGAAAAACAAATACTGAATTTTTTGTTGTTCTCAGGAATTGAACTCAGGGACACATGACCAGTGAGATACACCCACACCACATTTTGAATTTTGTTTAGACCCAGGGTCTCACTGAATTGCATAATGCCAGACCCTTGCTGATGCTGGCTTTGAACTCTTTGTCCTCTGGTCTCAGCCTCCTGAGATACTGGTATTACAGGCATGTGCCACCATGCTCAGCCAACTGCTGAATTTTTGTATAGAAATGTGAGATATTATTGCTTTTCTTTGTTATTGTTGTTTTGTTTTTCTGCTAACTCAGTCCTATAAAGTTTGACTTAAATTCACAAGTCATTCTATAAGGGTTTCTTTCTATAGCATTGCTATCAAATTACCTAGACATTAATATACTAATGTTAAATGAGGAATTATTTAACAGCATTTTAAATTTAACTTCACTTTATTCTTAAGAGTATACAAGCAGCATTTTTACTAAAAATTGAACATACTTTTTAAATCTTTTAAATATTTCTTTTTTAAGTGTAGATGGACACACACAATACCTTTATTTTTATGTGGTGCTGAGGATAGAACCTGGACCCAGCCCGTGCTAGGCGAGAGCTCTACTGCTGAGCCACAATCCCAGCCCCTGAACATAACTTTTCAAATTGGCATATTTTATTCCATTAAATGATTCATATTTGCAGCTACCTAACTTTTGTCTTTTATTCCTAAATTTCTAATTCTAAAAACAAACCATGGAATTGAAACATCTTCAGGTATTATGTCTTTGAAAAGATGATGACAGATCTTAAGTTTTATTCTGAAGTGAAGAGTAGAAGTATCCAAAATTTCCTTAATTATCTTTATTCTTTCAATTAGTATAATGCTTTGCACTAAGCACCAAACAGACACAGTGAAGATGAGGAAGTACTTATGCTCTAAGGATTGCTATGTCTTAGAGAGAATTATTCTGTTCATTTATTATTATATAATGTTTTCTGTATTCCAGATGATTTTCCTTGCTTTGAAGTTTGCTTTGTCTGAAATTATAGCCATACCAGCTTTGTCTTCATTGTCTATTATTTTAAAGTTCTATTAAATTGAGAAGTTATTTTTATTTATTAAAAAAAATTATGTATTTATGTAACATCAGATTATATGCCTGGATTAAGCATGTATATTTTGAGGTGTAAGGGATGTCTCCATCTGAACTCAAGTTGTATTTGATATAATTGTGTTAAATTTGTCAGCTTTTTAAATCTCGACTATGTCATCCAGCATTTGTGGTTAAATTTGCTACTGGAATATATCACATGGAGTCCTGGATATAGCTAGTGGTAAAATATGTTCTTAGTAGGTGTGAGACCCTGAGTTCAATCATCAGGACAAAAGAAGAAAACCCCACATGACACAGATTAGTAAAGTAATCTTTTACAAGCAATATTTTAATGTTACTAGATGTAATTTTGAAATAATAGATTCAAATTTTGAGTTCAATTTTAATATTTTCAGAAAGAATGTAAATATGTTGGAGAAAACCAGGTTTTGTACTAACAATCCAAGTATGTTCATTGATTTTCCATTTTCAAAAAAAAATGTTTCCTATGTAATAATATTACATTTCTAGTTATGTTTCAAAATCATAAAAATCACTCCCTTGCATCCTAGTATTATCTGAGATATTATTTAATAATGCTTATTAAATCACTATGTTGGTCAATTTACAGGTGAATTATGTAACCTCATTATGCTGGATGTAGCTCATAATCAACTTGAAAACCTTCCAAAGGAGATTGGAAACTGCATACACATAACCAACCTTGACTTGCAGCACAATGAACTGCTAGACCTCCCAGATACTATAGGTATGAGAGGAGAAAGAAGATATTGATGATTATTTATAGCAACCTAGATATTTAAAGAGTTATTTTTTGATCCATTTTGGTAACACAAATTAAAGAAATTATGAAAGTATTATATATGTAATAAGAATTTTAAGACAGTGTTTGAAAACTTTTTCTATTTCAGGAAAATAAAATTAAATTTTAGGAAATTAACTCAGTCAGTTTAACAGAATGTTAAGTTTCATGTATATACTCTATAATTTATAGCTTATTATAAAATGATGGATTTCTGGTATTTTTATTTCAGCATATTACATGAAGGAGGTCCCTTCTTTGCTAAAGTAGTCAATATTAAAAAATAAACCCTTTGCTGTTTAGTTTTATGAACATGGCCAGTATGGTTTAAATGCTGCTTATTTTTAGTGTTGAGGGAGTAGTAAGAAAAGACATGTTTTGAATACTTCATACACCACACTGCAAAAAGTTTGAGCTTACCAAGATAATATTCTATATTTATGTAGATTTTTTCCAAAAGTCTAAACATTTCTACAAACACAAAAGGTAATTTTAAAAACATAATGCTTTTTAGTTATTAGTGTAATATAAGAATACTATAGTGTTTATTTGGCAAAATATCCATAAAATTTCATTAAAAATGTTTCAGAGATGCTATTGTATTTTTTGAGATGTAGGTTTGTCTTATCTTTCTATAGAAAGATTTTTGATTGCCTGTGGCAGGTACCTAATGGAACCACTATAATCAATCTGTGTTCATAGCTGGATATTTTTGTGGTCCATTAGGTAATACAAAGTTTGTAACAGATTATTTAGAGGACTGTTTTATCTCTAATTCACCTATATTATTGGTTATAGTCATGATTGGTCCCACTCTGCTCAGACCCTAGATTTGACTCTTGCCAGAATGACAGCCTTAGAGCTACAGGTTAGGAAAGTGCTCTCAAACTCTTCAGCCTTTTGATTATTTATGGTCTATTATTTAGTTATTGTTAGTTCTTTATTTTTATTTTGCAAGATGGCTTTTAGAGTTTTTTAAGCATATGGTTTGAATTAACTCCCAAGGAAATTGTTAAAGAATTTTAAAATTCAGTTATTGGCACAACTCTATTCAGAAAAGCTTGCTGAGACTTAATTATAGATACTGTCCATTGAACATATGCTTTCCTGAATTCTTGTCATGGGTCTTTATGTCATATTCTTATTTGAAGTGGTAATGGGTTAGAAGTATTTTCTAAATGTTGTTCTGAAAGGCAAGATCATCTGTAACTCATAATTAATTGTTCTTATAGCCATAGTGAATATTTTATATAAGTTTTCTATATGAGGTTTATATTCATGGTTCAATATAGTAGGAAACAAGAACAACTATTTCTTAATTTTCTTTCTTTAAAATCTATTGAAGGGGCTGGAGTTTTGGCTTAGTAGTAGAATGCTCATCTAGTATGGGCACTGGGTTTGATCCTCAGCACCACATAAAACATAAAACTAAATAAATAAAATAAAGGTATTGTATCCAACTACAATTTAAAAAAAATTTAAAAAGAAATAAAATCTACTGAAATGGCAATTATGAACAAAGAGAAATGATCCTGGAAGAAAAAAGCATAGAAAATATGTATTGTATATAAAACATGATCAGACTAATTAAAAAAGGAAACATGAATAAAATACAAGTCTTAGAAATATGCTTCCCAAATCAAACTCAATAGAAAATGCTATATACTATAGTGAACACAAACACCAAAAATATTGATCTATAGGATAAAGTAGAATTTTCCTCGATATCTAGAACAGAAAGAAGAAAATGTATGTAAATCCTGTGAAAAAATATATTATGAGAATTAAAGCTAGAAGTACTAGAAAGAGAATATTGGTGTAATCCAATGAAGAAAATTATAAAATATAATTTTAAAATACGCTGATTTCTTAAACCTGCTTAAAACCCAGATAATAAGGATAAGACTAAAATTGCTTTCCAAAAAAATATAATCAAAAGGGTACTTTTAGTTTTAAAAATTATATTCATTGACATCATTGGAATAAATAATATATTCACATATAAAATTTTACAACCCATCTTTGTTTTGTTTTGGTCTAAGGATACTTCTGGCCAATATATAGTAAGTTCCTCTTTTGTTTTTGGAACAATTTATATGAAATTGGCATTATTTTATCCTTTACTATTGATAAGTTTTTCCATTGAAGATGTCTGGGGCAGGTGTTTTCTTTTATATGAATGCCTTTTAGAACATTTCCAATGTGTTTTAAGGTTCTAGGCTTGTTCAGGTTATTATTTTCTTCTTGAGCAAACTTGGTCATGTGTTTTTTTAAGGAATAAGTTAATTGCATTTGAGTTGTTATTAAAGACATAAAATTATAACATTTTCTTATATTTAATATCTACAGAATCTGATATTGGTAAATTGTCTTGTCTCTACCTCCCCAATATTCTTTATCAAAACTGTAAGTTTTATTGCTCATCTCAAGGTTTATTGATTTTTTCCTATTTCTCTGATGTTTAGTTCATTGATTGCCATTTTGAACTTTATTATTCCCTTTCATCTGCTTACTCTGAATTTTATATGCTGTTTTTCTAGTTTCTCATGGTAGGAATTTGAGGTCATTGATTTAGACCTTCCTTCTTTTTTATAAAGATATATAGTGCTATGACATTCCCTTTAAGGATTGCTTTAGTTAGCACCTCGCACATTTTTATACACCATGTGTTCCTTCTTTCTGTTATTGATTTATAATTTTATTCAATGTGGGGAAAAGCATGACTTTGAATGACTTGAATCATTTTTAATGTATTCAAAATTTATGGTGCAGTATGTGGTCTATCTTGTTAAATATTCTGTATGCAATTGAATGTATATTCTACATTTGATGAGTCACATGTTTTGTAAATGTCAGTCATGAACAGTTGTGCAGATGAGGCAATCAGTGAATTTATTCTACTTCCTGCCCTTTGGGGTCTATTTTTCTTGTAATTTTTATAATGTCTGGACAGGTAACGTACACTGCTGTGCTAATCCCTAATCTTCATTTTTGTTTCAGTCTTAATGGTCATCAGCAGGATTGTTACCACAGTTGCTTTAGTCAGTTTTCCTTTAGTTAAAGTCCATTCCTGTAGAAGTTTTTCAAACATAGTTTATGGGAACAGTAGTGTGTCTATTGTTATTGTGTTTGTGACCTTTTTACTTGAACAGGTTGAATGTGTATAAAGTCATGTATTTGACTTCCTTTTTTTGAGGATCTTAGTAGAACAAAGAGGTAGTTTTTCTGTTCTTTGGAATTGAATGATCAAAACTACAAGGCCAGTCCAGTATTTTTCATTATAAATGATTTAATCTATTTGCCTGGCCACTCAAAGATTATTCTTTATTTTTGAAAATCAAAAACTAGATTTTGTCTCCTAGTGTTTTTTCCCCAAGGATTCATGTCCCTGGTATGCTATGGGTAAACTCACCATGTACATTCAATTTTTATTTCAGTATACTTTTTGAATACAGAATTACATTTTTAATTTTTTATATGTTCTTACATTGAAATATATGTCTTTAAGTTTACTTTGAACAACCAACTAATTGGGATGGTAAAGGGAAAAATAATGTGGAATTTCAGCATGATAACTTCAGTGGAATTCCATTTTCAGAAAATAACTTTTATCATCAAATACAAAATCTTGTTTAGTTTTCAAAAGAGAAACAGAAAAATTAATTACTATTTATGCAGATTAGACACAAGAAACAAAAGTTAAGATACTCAAAATGTTTAAAAGTTAGGAGCTTCTCATTAGTGCTTAGTCACTGTGTATTTCTATTTCTTTCCTCATTTTTTATTGATGCATCTTAGTTGTAGATTATGATGGAATTTCTTGCAACATATTTGTTCTTGCACAGGATATAACAATATAATTTGGCCAGTTATCACTACCCAGCTCCTCAGGCCACTCACAGCCTGTCCCTTTCCTCTATTGTCTCGATTTTTATTGATCCCCTTCCCTAACTCTTTCCTTTTTCCTTTTTTATTCTAGCTCCCACAGATGAGAGAAAACATTCAACCCTGGACCTTTTGAATTTGGCTTATTTTGCTTAACCTAATGGTCTTAATTCCATCTATTCTTTTTCCTGCAAATTATACATTTTATTCTTCTGTATGGCTGAATAAATCTCCTCTGTGAACACAAACCACATTTTCTTTATCCATTTACCTGTTGATGAACAGCCAGCTTTCTCCATAGTTTGGATATTATGAATTGTGCTGCCTATAAATGTGAGTATACATGGATCATATATTAAAGCTTTAATGACTTTAATTCTTTGAGAAAAAGTACTGAGGAGAATTGTACAACTGGGTCATACAGTGTTTCCATGCCTAGATTTTGTGGCCCCATCATACTGATTTCCATAGTGGTTGTACTAATCTGCAATCCCACCAACAATGTAAAAGTTTCTTCTTTTCTCGACATCATATCCAGTATTTATTAACTTTTGTATTTTTTTTCTTGTTGGGTGTTTTTGTTTTTTATTTGTTTTTGGAATTGAATCCAAGGGCACTTACCACTGAGGCTGTAACCCCAATACTTTTTATATTTTTACTTGGGGTTTCAATAAATCCGTGAGACTGACCAACCACTTGTGAATTCCTTGTCTCAGCCTCTGAAGTCAGTTGGGTACCAAGCATTCTATACTGTACCTGCCCATGACTGCCCTGAGATCAAGTCTCAGTGTAGTTTGTATTGCATTCCCTAGTTTTTAAAGGTGTTCAAAAAATTTTTTTCATGCACTTTGTTAGCCATTTGTACTTCTTCTTTTGAGAAGTATCTATTTCCTATTAGGGGGGCTATTTGGGGTTATTTTGTTAGGTTTTTGGAGTTCTTATTTCAGCTATTAACACTATTTCAGGAGAACAGCAGTGATTCTCTCTCAGGTGTGTACTTTCTCTCATTACATTCCTAATTGTTGCCTTTGCTGATCAGAAGCTTTTTAATTTGATATTGTCCCATTTATTAACTCTTTGTACTATTTCCTAAGGCTTTTGGGTTCTATTGAGAAAGTTATTGACTGTGTTTAAAAGCTGAAGTGTTGACCCTATATTTTCTTCTAGGAGTTGCAGTTTCTGGTCTAATTCTTGGGATTTTGATCAATTTTGATTTGGTTTTTGGCAGGGTGCGACATAAGGGTTTAGTTTCATTCTTCCCACCACCAAGTGTTAAAAAGGTTATCTTTTTTCTAATATATGTTTTATCACCTTTTCGAAGTATCAGATGACTGTGGGTTTGTCTCTGTGTCTTCTATTCTGTACCATTGATCTATGTCTCTATTTATGCCAATACAATGCAGTTTTTGTTACTGTAGTTCTGTAGTACAATTTGAAGTCATTTATTGAGATGCCTAAAGCATTGCTTTGTTGGCAAAGCATTACTTTGTTGGCTAAGCATTGCTTTACCTATTCTGGGTCTTCTATTCTTCCAAATGAATTTTAGGAATTTTTTTCTAGTTCTATGAGTAATGTTATTGCTATTTTGATGGGGGTTGTATTGAACCTATATTCTGCTTGTTGGAGTAGATCATTTTAATAATATTTTGTCTATCCCTGAGGGAGGTCTTTCCATTTTCTGGGGTCTTCAATTTCTTCAATATTCTATAATTTTCATTGTAGAGGTTAGATTTATTCCTAAGTTGGTCAGTTGGTGGTTTTTTGTTAGTTTTTTTGTTTGTTTGTTTGTTTTAAAGTCTATTGTGAGTGAGATTGTTTTATGATTTTTTTTCTCTGTGGATTCATTGTTGGTAGATAGGAAAGCAAATGATCTTTGTATGTTGGATTTGTATCCTGCTAATTTGTTAAATTTGTTTGTTAGCTCTAACAATCTTTTGGTGGAATTTTAGCATTTTCTAATTTTTGAAACTGTATAATTCTTGGAATATCGTGGATGCTATATAGCATTGGTACTTGAGCTTATCAAGCAAATTCTAGCCTCAGGGTCTTTATATTTCTTTGTATCTCTGCTTAGGCCTCCTTTCTCCTAAACATTGATATCATTTTCTTATTCATACAGTTCATCAAATGGATACATGGGGCTTGGTACGCAATCGACCCTATCCATTCTAACATTTTAACAATATTTTCTTGTTTTGCATTTTTGAGGATGTATTTGTATCCTTATTGACTAGTAATCCGTGGGTGATGCAATCAGAGCACTAAAAGAAAGATTTGGCCCACAGAGAGAGTGTAGATGGGGATAGATGGGAAAATCTCCCACAAAGTAGGATGAGAGTCCTTTAGGTTCACTTCCTTTGACACAAAGTAACTTCTTTATGTATCCTTCTCTATCTTGGTTTCCTTAATCATTCTATATTTCCTTTTTTATTAGAAATGATTCTTCTGATTTTAATTTATATTATGAATATGAAAACATTTATCTTCATTATAAATATCTTGTAATTCAGATGACATATCAAAAATGCATGGCTTCATGTATAACATTTTCTTCAAAGTCAGGTAATATTTTAGAGATCAATAAAGTCTAAGAATAATATTGCCCTATTTTATATGATTTTCTAGTGGTCAGAAAATATAGTACCATTCCTATTTTGAGTAAAGGAAGTTAATAATACTATGTTTTCAAAATTTTACGAATCACAGTTATTTCTTCTTTACAGAGTTTATTAGAATAATTTTTTTCTCTTTTTTTTCATCATTCGTATCTCCTGTATCATGTAGCAGAAGCATGAGTTTTTGTGAAAATTTGAACCTTTGAATCATAATCTGTTATACATCTCAGCAGTCTTAATTGACTTTTGAGATTCTCCCTGTCATCTCTTGGAGAAGATTGATATACCTGAAACAGTATTCACAAACTTAATAGAAATGTATCTTTTGATTCTGTTCCTTTACCCTTGCTGCTAACTTAGAATTTCAAAAGTGTAACTTATTATGAAAAAAAATACCCAACTGCTGTCTTGAAGAGTTGATGCTAGTCAAATAGCAGCTGCCATAATATTTTTTTCCTTGGGTTAAAGAATGTTGCCATGGGGTGGGGTTGTGGCTCAGCAATATAGTATGTTCAGAGAAGTTACCAACTTGCCCATTGTCACATAAGTACACTTTGGTTTTTCTATTCTATGGTAATGCCTCCAATTTAAACATTCTTTTTCTGTTGAACATTTAGATTGTCTCCATTTTTGCTTATGTACATACAACTTAACATGTTTAGTCATAGATTGTTTTACTTTTGGCCAACACATATTTTACTGTTCTCAGTGTTGTAATGCAGTGATCACAATAGTAAATATTTTTGCCTGTATTACTAACCACTAAGTTCTCTGGAGCTTTGAAAATGCACCCAAGCCCTCCTTTCCTATCTCCCCTTCAAAATGGATGCAGTTTACCAGATTATCATCAAAAAGATGCTAGTGAATTTCCTTAGTAGTTTTTAATCTTGATTTTTGTATACTATTTTATGCCTGTTGGAATATTGCTTAATTGGCACCAGAATACTTTTTGGCTCAGTCTACAAACCCTGTTGAAGGAAAGTGATGTGCATGAGCCTAACAATAGTTATAATTGGAAGAACTGAGATGATTGCTGCTTTTCTGCATTATAGTTGACTAGATTTATAGTATAGATACATGAGACTTTTTTTTACTGTCAATGACTAATTTTTATAAATGTAGAAAGTAAAACTGTACTAATTAATCATTTTATGTAACTTTCTTCAGCAAGAGGGAAAGAAACCAATGAATGAGTGAAAGAAGGTTATGAAGCATAATGATAGTCCTCTTAAGTTCCAAGGCTTAATTTATGCTGTCAACTGAATGTATGCTATCATCCATTTATGCAAGCATTATAAACATCAAAAAGAAAGTTTATCATACAACATTTTTTTAAAAAAATGACCAAACCAAAAAGAAAGAAATGGACAGATACTAGAAGGTTCTGAAAATTGAAAGCCCACAAGTATTTGTCACTAAAAACATAAGTGTGACCTAGAGACCAGACAATCATTTCTATGTCTTCTAACATTGGAAAAGAAAATTTAAAAGTAAAGGCAACATCTCGCATTTTAACCTACCGTATGTAATAATATCATAGCAACAGTTATATCAAAGAAACTTTTTACTTATATATGTTATTTGATAAGTTTAATTTGATTTGAATATTTTATGATAGTAGATGTCATTATATCCATCTGTGTAGCTCATGTGTATTCTCATACTGACAATAAAACTAGAACATGCCTGGAAAATAAAACACTATTTTTAATGTACTCATTAGTGGCTAATATGTTCTTAAGCAGGATTTTCTTAGATTTCATTAATGTAGATGTATTTGTGTATGGTGCTCAGAAAGTTATTGATCTTGGAGCACTTCAGATTTTCACATTAGAGATGCCCAGTCTGTGTAACTTTTGTCACAAGTTGGTTCTAAAGATTATATTGTTAAAAGATGACAATAATTTTCAATAGGATGCTTAAAAAAGTATAGCTGCATATTTGATTATTTTTCTTACACAAGTTCCTTGGTTCTAGAAGATAAGAATCTTCTAATCCAGTGGATATCCTGTGACAGTAAAGAGGTTCATTTTATATTTCCAGGGAACCTGTCTCATTTATATCGTCTTGGTCTGAGATACAATAGACTCTCAGCAATACTCAGATCACTAGCAAACTGCAGTGCACTTGAAGACTTACATTTGGGGAACACTAATATTTCTGCTTTACCAGAGGTAAGAATTGGATGACAGAAAACATGACTGGATTGAAATAAGCCTTCAAGATAATTTAGGGAAAACTAACCAATGTTTATAGCTGGGGACATAATTTGGTGACTGTAATTGTTTAAATAACAAGCATCCTATATAGCTACCACTAAAATAGAATTTAAAAGAGGAAACAAAGGATACAGGAAAGCTTTTTTAATATAAAAAAGGTAAAAATCAGAAGGAAAATTAGTGTGCTATAGTTCCCTGTAGCACTGTGTAAATAATTCTTATGTCATTTTGGACAATGGCAGTAAAAATATTAAGAAAAAGCTGTATGGCTAGTTTTAAATTTCATCTATCCTTCTCAGTTCTTTATAAAAATGTACTGTAGAAAGATGATAAATGACAAGAACTACCTTGATAGAATATAATACTTGTTATTAAAATTAATGTTAGCTGCAACTCTAATGTGACACAAATTATTACCCTTATCTGTGTAGTAATATTAAAAGTACTTAGTATATTAGAATCACCTAAATCTTTCATTTTTAAACATTACTTTTTAATTTTTGAAAAAAAATTTAAATTAGTTATCCATGACAGTAGAATGCATTTGCGCACTTTTATATACATATGTAGGTATAATTTATTTTTCTGATTTTCCATGTGACAGACACAGTACTTTTATTTTTATTTATTTATTTTCTGTGGTGCTGAGGATTGAACCCAGTGCCTCACATGTGCCAGGCAAGTGCTCTGCCACTGAGCTACAGCCAAAGCCTTGATTTTACATGTTATAGAATCACATTAGTAATACAGACATATATATATACATAAGGCAGTAATGTTTGTGTCATCCTTCCTATCTCCCTAACCCCTACCCTCCCCTCTCTTAACTCACATCTACCTAATCTAAGATAATCTAAAGTACTTTTTCCTAGTGCCCCCTACTTATTTTGAATTACCATCAACATATCAGAGAAAAATTTGGCCTTTGGTGTTTGGGGATTGGCTTATTTTGCTTATCATGATGTTCTATACCTCCATTCATTTACTGGAAAATGCCATAATTTCATTCTTCTTTAGGGCTGAGTAATATTCCATTGTGTATTTGATTTAGCCATTCATCTATTGAAGGACATCTAGATTGGTTCCACAGTTTAGCTATTGTGAATTGAACTGCTATAAATATTGACATGGCTGTGTCACTGTAGTATGCTAATTTCAAATCCTTTGATTATAAACCAAGGAGTAGGATAGCTAGGTCAAATGGTGGTTCTATTTCAAGTTTTCTTAGAAATCTCCATCTGCTTTCCATAGTAGTTTCACCAATTTACAGTCACACCAGCAATGTATGAGTGTTCCTTTTTCTCTCTTTGCCATACCTTCTTGCCTTTATTCTTGATCATTGTCAATCTGACTGGAGTGAGATGAAATCTTAGAGTAGTTTTGATTTGTCTTTCTATAATTGCAAGAGATGTTGAACATTTTGTCATATATTTGTTGATTGTATTTCTTCTGAGAAGTGTCTGTTCAGTACCTTAGACCATTTATTGATTGGGTTATTTTTGTGTAAGTTTTTTTACATTAATGCTTTATTGTATGTGCATGCAGTAAAGATATTCTCCCAATCTCTACGTTCTCTCTTTATATTATTAATTGTTTCTTTTGCTGAGAAGACATGTTTTAGTTTGAGTTTATCCCATTTATTGATTCTTGCTTTTACTTCCTGCACTTTAGGGGTCTTGTTAAGGAAGTCAGATCCTTGGTCAACATGGTGAAGACTAGGGCCTACTTTTTCTTCTAGTAAGCAGAGGGTCTCTTTTCTAATGCCTTAGTTTTTGATCCACTTTGATTTGAGTTTTGTACAGAGGAGGAGAGAGAGGTTTAATTTTATTTTGTACAGAGGGAGACAGGTTTAAGTTCATTTTGTTACATAAATGTTACTTTTAACTTGACTTGTGTCGTATATATTAAATATTTTTTTTATTTATTTTGTGTTGGTAGTAATTGGGTAAAATATAACACTCTTTTAAACTGTGTTTCTCGACAATGAAAGGGAATTTTACCCATAAATCTTTGCTTATGTTTATTCAAGCATAATATTCTAAGAAAAGAATAGAATGTGGACTTAAGGATTGATAGACCTTTTCAAATTTTTTTTCTTCCCTAATGATTAAAACTGTAGATACACACACACAAACACACACACACACACAGTAAATTTCTGTATCTGAATTTTCATGAAACAGCTTGGCCAGGGTTGAAAGATGAATTTCAACCAGGAAAAGTGGTGCTTGTTTTTAACTACTCCAGAGACTGAGGGAGGAAGATTGCATGCATGGGCTATTTAATGATACCTTATCTCAAAATTTAAAAAAATAAAAAGGGCTGAGATTTTAGCTCAGTGGTAAGAGTGCCCCTGGGTTCAATCTGTAGTATTGGTGGGTGGAGAGGAAATGAGTTTCCCACCATTGCAGTTTCTAGACTAGTTATTCTAGTATTTCTTCTTTACTTTGGAATTAAATAGGGGGTTCTTCATTTCCTTATCAGTTCATTAAGACTACTATGATAGGATCTTACCTATGAAAAAAAGAGAACTTTTGTTGGCAACAGGTTGAATGGGATAAGGAGTAAATTCACAGATATCAGATACAGCTCTGAGAACCATAATATCTGGGTTTTTGTCTTTGATCATAGTAATTTACACATGATCAAAATGTATGAGGTTCTTTTGTTTAATGTCACCCCTCTTGCTAATGAATGACTTGTATCCATAAGAGAGTAAGTAATTAGCACATTGACTAATTCTTTTTGAGATTATATTTGGACGTGGTTTGTGAGCTTAATTAAGAGTGACTGGTTTTACTATATATCCATATACATAAGTATAAAAACTGGGTCTATATCAAAATTCAAAAAGTAGAAATTCAATTTAAATATGTGTGTATATATTGCCTCAGTTTTATTGTCAGTGAGGGGAAGCTTATATATATGTGTGTGTGTGTGTGTGTGTGTGTGTGTGTGTGTGTTTGTGTGCATTACCCCATTACAGTTATACCCTGTATTTGGGTTACTTTTGACAAACTCATACATGCATGAAACTTGATTTTAGTTCAGGCTCCTCCTCTTTACTTCCCATGCCCCTTCCCCCATTTTCCTTCCTGTATGATAGTGATTTTCCTTTTGCTCATGTACTTGTCCAATTTTGAGTGGTTCTTTCTACTTATACATAAAGTTGAAATAGCCTATGTTATGTTTATGTATGTATATAGCATGACTTTAAAATTGCTTTAAAATACCCCCTTTCCCTTTACTCCAGTCTCCCTCTCAATCTCCTTCTAATCTACTGATCTTTCCTTTATTTTATGAAACCAATCTTCTCTTTCTTCATTTCCTTATTTTGCTTTAGCTTCTTCATATGAGAGAGAAAACATTAGACCCTTTAATTTTTGAGACTGGCATATTTCACTTAGCAAGATTAAATACTCATAAGGAAATGGAACTATAACTTTAAGCACATATGCTCAGACATGAAGCTAGGAGCTCTACACGTTTTATTTTATATTCAGTATCTTCCTATGATTTGTTGGGAATATTCTTATTGAATAGATAGCGGAAAAAGACAGATGATTTTATTTTAGTCAAATTTGTTACCATAAACATTTTTTTCTGAAAATATGGGAGAGATATTATCTAATCAATTTACCAAAGTTGGCAAAATTGATGAGTAGAAGACCTAATATAGGAATCCAAATATATGTGACTGTAAAGGAAAGATAAACATCTATGTTTCACAGTGTGATATAAGTAATGCATGGAAGAGGGTTGGGGCTGTAGCTCAGTGGCAGAGCACTTGCCTCCTAGCATGTGTGAGGCATTGGGTTCAATCCTAAGTACCATATAAAAATAAAATAAATAAAATAAAGGCACTCTATCCATTTACAACTACAAATTTTTAAAAAAAAATGTGTTGAAGAGAAGTCTTCTTGTACTCTTAGTATAATCAAATATCAATATTTTGTCATAAAAGAATATCAGTTCACAGTTTAAGTCAGTTTTAAGAATAACATTTTTGCAATGAATCTCAATAAAACTTGTTTCTGATAAAGCAGATTAAAGACATTTTTCTTGAAATGTCATGTAAGGTTTTCTTAAGCACTGTTCTTGTGCTCACATTTTGTCTGTGTGCAAAAATAGATGCTAAGGATAGATTTTTAATGTTTAGTGTGAAAATCAAATATTTACTAAATAGATAATTCACTTTCAATTCTATAGTTATTTTCTTCCTTCTTTTATATTGCCATAACTGACATCTCAGGTACCAAGCCTTCATGGAGGACAGACAGCTGAATTTTGAATGGTATTTTAAACCCACATACTCTCAATAGGCATTGTTTATTTTTGCTTATATTTTTATTTAATCTAGATTGGGTTTTTTTCCTGTTCTGAATTATTATTTCTTTTTTGATCTTTCAAAATTTTATTGCAGTCTATTTTCTCATTTCTAGTTATTTGTGTATTTCTTCTTTACTTTGGAATTAAATATGGGTTCTAAAATTCTAGCAGTTATTATATGTTAGGTATGGTAAAACTGTTTGTGTATTTTGTCTCCAGTATCTTCACTACAACCCATAAAGTAAGGCATTATCATTTCAAAAGTGAATGAACCAAGTATTAATACAACAGTTTACCCAAACAGGAATAGTGGTGCCAACCTGCAATCTCAGCTACTCAGAAGGCTGAAGTAGAATCACAAGTTCAAGGCTAGCCTAGGCAACTTAGTGAAACTCTAAGATAATTTCAAAGAAAAATGCCAAGGGTATAGTTCATAGGTGGAGGAACCCTGGGTTCAATCCCCAGTACCAGAAAATAAAGAGAGAAAAGAAAAAAGAAAAATAGTTTGCTCTAAATCACAAGCTATTAAATGATAAGGCAAGACTGATTCAAAACTATCTGAATAACCAATGACAAACAGTATTTCTTAAATATTGGTATGCAAGTCAACAGAGAAGTTTGTTGTAATGCATATAAATTCTGCGAGACTCAGCCCAGAGTCTCCATTTCTAACAGCCTTCCAGGGGCTACTAATGTTGCCCTTCCTTGATTCAGCCTAAATAATGAGCAACTATTCTGTGTAATTTATAATTGATGATATACCAATTGTGCATTATTTTCTAAGTGCTTCCTATCTGCACTTCATATCTCTAAAAATGTTTAATGTTCTTAAAGGCAGATATTTATTTATATTTACACACTTAGCAGTTTCTTTATGTGGTGGTAAACTAAAGTAGGGACATATGAGTTTATGTGTTTAGTAAGTACTTGCTTAATAGGCACTTGTATTCCTTCAAATTTTACCATATAAAAAGGAATGTGTTATACTATATTAAGAAGTATAATCAGCTTTTGAATTTAGTATTCCTAAAGAACCATTAAATTATTGAATAATGATTTATACTGTGACAGGAATTATGTTAATTTTTTTTACTATTTATTTTTATTTATTTATTTTTACATGCTGCTGAGGATCAAACTCAGGGTCTCACGTGTGCAAGGCAAGTATTCTACTACTGAGCTACAACTCCAGCTTAATCTTAATACTAATGTTAATCTTAATACTAATTTAGATAGTTATATAACTAAAACCTATATAGGATTTGTTACAGTAAGTGGCATAGCACTCTCAAACTAGCCACCTTAGGAGATACTTCTCAATCACCAATGTGTACTTTGTGTTATAGAGTGATTTAAATAAACTAAAGCCAAACAATTCAAAAAAAGGGAAAAAATTCCTGTTTTCTTGTGAAATCTGAAATATCTGAGTGCACTGACTTCACAATTTCCATGAGGCAGGACAACAGCTTGCTGGAATTGAGTATTGACTATCTGGAGGAAGTGTCACAGAACCAGCCTAACCTGTTTCTGTAGATCCTTACCTGTAAGGCCTTGAGGCATTTGTGTTTGGAATTTGCTGTTCTATTCAAATGAAGTTTTTTTTCAGTTCTAATTTAGATTTATGCTTGTTTTGTTTTTTAACAGAGCCTTTTATGCAGTCTTGTGAAACTGAACAGTTTGAACTTGGCTGGAAATTACTTCCAGTCATATCCAGTGGGTGGTCCAGCTCAGTTTTTCACAATCTGTTCCCTCAACATGGAATATAATCAAATCAATAAAATCCCATATGGAATTTTCTCTAGAGAAAAAGCATTAAGGGAACTAAATATGAAGGTAAACTTTTTGTATCAGGAGAAATTACTAATGCATTGATATTCTATTGTCTCTAATAATGTGGGTTATGTGTCATTTTACTTTGTTGATGAAGTCTACTTAGGGGATATATAATATATATATATATAATATATATATATATATATATATATATATATATATATATATATATCTGATAATCAAACTCAGTGACTCACATATGCTAGGCAAGCACTCTACAACTGAGCCAAAACCCCAGCCCTGTGGGGGCAGTTTTTGTCCTCAAGAATTAATAATGAGGATTTATTAAAATATATTTGTAGGTATATTTATTGAAGAACAGTTTTAAATGTACCAAATTGTTATTAATTTTAGGGATTTAAATTTTTAAAGTGGAATACTGCAGAGCCACCAAAATTGATGCTCAGATATAGAAGAATATTACATACCAGTTACAATATTTTTAGTTTATTAAGAATTAGAAGGTCACAGAATATAAAAAATTCTTTGCATACATACAGTTTAAACCTGTTTGGAGTATGATTAAATATAGTAAATACATAGGTATTTATGTGTACATATATAGTCAGTGTTTTCTAAAATGTATCTCTTTAAAGACCACCCATAAGTATTTCTGATCTCCAGTTCTTTTTATTTTTTATCTCTATACTGTCCAGTGAAAGAGAAAGGATCTCACATTTGTAATAGTTTATTGTGAAAGAGGTGAAGAAATGGTGATTTATCTAGTCCAATGATTTAATTTTTAGTAAACTTTCTACACAGAGAAAGCAGTCTATTTGGCCATACAGCTATTTCATGGCTGAGGCAGGAATTCAGCTTCCTAGGTTTTTTGAATCTAGGTAGAGGGTTCTTTATATTATATCATTCAATATCTTTTTGTCTTAATGAGCCAGTCACACAATTATTGTTCTTTATAATTTAAATTTACAATTTCTTGACTCTGTCTATACTTTGTCATAAATATAGTATGTATCTTTTATGGTAATTTGGAAGCACATAATTACTGACGTAGTATAAATTCAAAATCCTATTACAAACAAAATTTTTAATATACTTACAAAATTAATATATGCAATAACAGTAATGTAGTGGTAAATAACATTAATTCTGTATATTCATTTTGTAATAATAGATTTAGAACATAGTGGTCCCAATATTAATTAGTTTTTTTATTTGAATATACACTTTTATGAATTTGACATTATTACACTATGTTAGCTTGGAAAGGATTGTTGTTTTTATAAAAACAACAAAACACTTTATAGCACTTTTCCTAAATTTCTATTCAAACTTGATAAAGGTTACACAAAACTTTCTCTTGAAAAAAATCAAAATGAAGCTTGTTGTATTCTTCCTCATATAAGCACCTATAGTAAACATTTCTTAATGAAAATAGTTTATCATACTGTACCTATTGGTAGTCTGGGCATAGATAGATAATGTTAAATATTTTTAATAAATACTAAATTTCAACTTAGAAAATATAAACTGGATTTTTAAATATATATTCACTGATTGGGATTTCTTATATTGATGATTTTGTGTAAAAAGACACAAGGATTCATTAGTGTTGCAGAAAAAATTAGAAATATATACTAACAAAAGAACATAAAAGATGGGACTGGGTTTGTGGCCCAGTGTTAAAGTGCTTGCCTAATGTGGGAGGCACTGGGTTTGGTTCTCAGCACCACATATAAATAAATTAAATAACAAAGGTCCTTTAACAACTAAAATATTTTTTAAAAAAGAATGTAAAAGAAATCCATGACCAATTGGTTAACATAGTGGCACATTGACACCCAAATGGGACAAGGGGGATATCACCCTCTTTCTTCCATTAGCATTGTAATAGTTTATTTAGGGTTTAATTTGATGGGCATGGTAGCACACATCTGTAATTCTAGCAGGTTGGGGGGGGGTTGATATAGGAATATTGAACAACTTACTGAGGCCCTAAGCAATGCAGTGAGATCTGTCTCTAAATAAAATTCAAAAAAAAAAATAGCTGGGGACATGGATTAGTAGTTAAGTGCCCCTGGATTCAATCCAAAATATAAAAAAGTGAACATGTGAGAGCAGGAAAAAGGTAATTTAAAATGCTTAATTAATATCATAGCACTCCATTATGTTTTTATTATTTAGTGATGAATGTATTCTGTCTTCCTCTTTTTTTGGGGGGGGGGTATGTGCTAGGGATCAAACCCAGGAGCTTGTGCATGGGAAGCAAGCAATCTACCATCTGAGCTATATCTCCATCCCTTTCCTCTTTTTCTTCTGCTCAGCATCTCTTCCACTCCTGAGCTCACCTGGGTTTACTTTTGGCCATGTATCTTCTTTCATGGTGTTCATATCTCACTTTGAACAGTCACATTTTCTCCAGTGGTTCCTAAACATTATTGTGAAATAAAACATCAGATTTATGACTATTATCTTTGAACTCTGAAGTTGTTTCTCTGTGTAGTATTTTTATATTTCCATTAATCATATTCACATAGGAAACAAACTTCCTTTTTAACTTCAAAGCAAAAGCTCGGTACTATGCAAAAATCTTGGAAAATCGATGCTTTTGTTGCTGGTTGTAAATCCCTGATTTAGATATCAAGAAGGGGAATAAGGTTTAAGATTCTTTTTTTCCAAAAGACTGTACACATGGAGCTTTGTTTTAATGGTTTCACATGAAATTCTGCATTTAGTCTTTGCCAGGACAATCAGTTAACATTACTTCCATTGGACTTTGGAACTTGGACCATCAGGATAGAATTGAATTTAGCCAATAATCAGCTAAGAATGATCCCTGAGGATTTATCTGGTCTTGTTTCTCTTCAGGTGAGTGAGTATTAGTGAGGATTTAAATCTTCTCAGTCTCTTTCTAAATTATCTACTTATATAAAATAAGCGATTTCTCTTTGAAGATCACAATTAAAAGTGATGATAATAAGAACTCTCTTAAACATATGACCCTGTTAGGATGATGCAGTATTGGATCAATTACTCTAGGCTCAATACTACTGAATACTAATCATTAATATTTAATACTAATGAATGTGAGTTAGTCTAGGTTCAATATTACCATTGCCCATTAAAAGGTGTTAGTTTTGAATGCTCTAATATAACTTTGAAGGAAGGGGTATTAAAATTCAGCATCTTTAGGCCATTTTTATGAATTCTTTTTAAAAACCATATCTTGTTTACTCTAATAATTATGGATACCTGAGACAGGCATTTGGAACCTTTTACTATATGATGTTGACCTAATTTCCATCCTAAATCACTCACCTGCTATTTGTTGGAAACCTAGCGTGTTTCCAGGTCGGTATGTTTACTCCAGTTGTTCATCTAACTCTTCTCATCCTTTTTTTGTTCAAAAATTCATTCACTGAATAATGATCCATCTTATTTTCACCTTCTTAGTCAGGGATAATCACTTCTGCCTGAATCCCTAAAGTTCTCATCTTTTTGATGAGTAAAGCTTACTAATAGTACTCCAACTTTTAAAAAATTTTCCTATATCATGTTTTTTTAAAATCTTGTTTATTTAACTTGGTAAGATGAAATAGTATTGTGTGATTGAAAGCATGGGTGAAATAAGAAGATATCAAATTAGCTAGAAGTCTCTGAACACCTTTCTTCTTAGTGCTTGTTTCAAAACCCCATTGCATTACTGACTCCTACTCCTCTGGAAGTTTATAATTTATTAGAAAACAAGGCCATCTTCCTCCCTCCCGCAATTTTATTTTTTTAGAATGATTGAAATGTAGTAAATACCATAAATTATAAATACTGTGGATTGTCAGTTGTGACCTTTCTTAAGTGATTGTTTACAACAGGTGGTTTCATAGACATTCGCAACTTTTCAGTATCAGATAGATTAACTAACTATATGATATTCATGAAAAAATTAATGTTTTTAAATTTTTTTGTCATTTAGTTATAGTCAAATTTTTACTTTAATTTTGACATTAAAAGATTATTTCCAATAACTCTACTGGGTTTGAAAGTTTTTAGAGTACTAAATTAAATATTTTATGTAATTTAATTGAATGTTACCTATCCTAATACTCTCTGTTTGAAAAATTATCATTGCTTATAAATTTTTAAGCCACACAATTTTCATAGATATGGCCAATATAAAAATAAAATACATATATGTAAAATTCCATATCATGTTTTATCAAACTCTAAATTATTTCTCTGTAGGTTCTAATATTATCAAACAATCTTCTAAAGAGGCTCCCCCAAGGTCTGGGAAACCTTAAGAAGTTAAAAGAGTTGGATATAGAGGAGAACAAATTAGAATCCTTGGCAAATGAAATTGGTTATCTTAAAGATTTACAGGTAAATCATGTCAGGGGCTTTATAAGCATATGACTGGAGTTTTTGGAACTCATCTTTCTAATTCTTCACCATTTTTTAATTTTTGGACCAGATAGATTTTTCTATTATAGGATTAGGTCTGAGTTTTAATTTCACATAATCTCCTTTTAAATTTCTAGCACATGATAATTTTTGAAAGAAGATCCTGTAACTTTTTAAGACTCATCTGATTTAATTTCCCTGTTATTTTATTCTTTTGTGGAAGTACTATTTTAAATTTATATACTTGTAGGAAATGTGCATATAACTGTTATTGTTATTTTTTTTTTAGAATTTAGTCTTGACAAACAACCAGTTGACCACTCTTCCCAGAAGCATTGGTTACCTTACCAATCTCACACATCTAAGCCATGGAGATAACCTGCTTAATCATCTTCCTAAGGAAATTGGTAGGAACTCTACGTATTATTAACTCTACTAGTAATTAACTCTTGTATTTTCACACAGTATTTCAGATAAATCTATTTTTGTAATCTGAGGTTATATTAGCATTCTGAGTTTTTGTATGGAGTACTGATACTTAAAGTTAGTGGGTGCTTTGATTGTTTCCACATGGGGTATTAGAATTAATATTGTATTTTTTAATATATTATGGTATATTTATATTTCCAATAAGTTTTCTGAAATCTTAATTTAAAAGAATTATATTCTGTTTTCCTAAATTTGATAAATCACACAGACTTGAAACAAATTATTATTGTGGGGATTTAGGCTCAATAATAATATTTGATTAATATTAATATTTGGTTGCATTTAAAAATTTTGCCAAATATTTTTATATCCATTATCTCATATAATTATGACCACCTTTAATTTTATAAGTGAAGGTTGTAATACTGTTTTACACAGAGTTTGTTAAGGTCACATACTAAACAACTGTGACTTCTTAAATTAATAATTCTATGTATACTGTCCTGCCATCTATAATGTGCTTAAAACAATATTAGATTAGTAATTAAGAATAGTTTTGGGGACCTGGGATTGTGGCTCAGTGGCAAAGCACTTGCCTAGCATGTGCTGGGTTTGATTCTAAGAACCACATATAAATATATAAAAAACAAAGGTTCAACAACAACAACAAAAATTAACAATGGTTTGGAGATTGTTAGCAATTTAAAATCTGAATCTCTCACTTCTTGGTTTTATGTCTTTGAATAATCTTGCAACAAACTCTTGCTTGAAGACTGGAACTTCTTATGTGTAAAATAAGAATAATAGTGTAAGGAAACTTTTTGAAAGACTTTATGAATTTATTTTGGTTTATCTACCATTTATGTGGTAACTTTCTTCATGAAATATCTATATCAAACATACACACATACTGACACACACATGAATGCCAAACTTTATCAAAAAGATCTCTAGAGTTCGAGCATTTTCAAAAAACTAAACTTAAAAACCAAGCATAAAAGAAGAAGTTCTGAATAAATTGTTATGGAGTGTGGCCTGGTCATCAGGGTTTTAGAAAATCTCCTCAGATAAGTTATATATGTAGTGAAGTTTGATATTGATGGTGCTAAGTGTTTTAAAACGGAGAGAAGAGTGGGAAATATGTATTATATATTAATTCCCACTTGCACCTCTGTATAGTAACTAATGTTTTTTTTAATTACTGATTTTAAAAAAATAAAACAGGTACACTGGAAAACCTTGAAGAACTATATTTGAATGACAACCCTAACCTACATTGCCTTCCTTTTGAGCTGGCTCTCTGCAGCAAGCTTACAATCATGAGTATTGGGAACTGTCCACTCAGTCACATTTCCACCTCAGATTGTTGCTAGGGGATCTTCTTTCATCATTCAGTTCTTAAAAATGAGGGGTACATATCATACCATGGTCTGATAAAGTTCTGCTGATCCCACACATTGTTCAAATCATTTGCCATTAATGTGCCATATCTATATCTGTATATATTTATGTAGATATTGATATACATGGCAGATTTATAAAGATTCCATTATATGTTTCTGCAAATAGAGGAATTTAGATCTTTTTAAGTCTTTTGTAGAAAAGACTTACAATTTTTCTTTGCTGAAATTGATATTTTTTTCTGTTTTGTATTCTGATGTGCCAGTTTGCTTAAAAAATTGCCAAAAAATTATGAAGTTATTAAATTCAAGTGACAGAATAGTTATATATGATTCTCTTAGGAAAAAATGATAGGTAAACTACTTTTGTGAATTATTATTACATTTTCCTATTATTAATTGTCATATCAGGTAGAATTTTTTTAACTTCTTTTGCAATTTAAGATTTAATTTTTTATATATTGTTTACAGTCCTGAAAGAGCAATAGGACTCATGTGCGTGTATACAAACGCTATTGAAGAAATTATGTTTAGTCTCTGATTCTTAGTAAATGAGATGGTCAGAGAATTGTAAAACTGTTGATCTTAATGTTTCTCATTGTTAATCTGTAGCAGTAAAACAGAAATAGTGATATCAAATTGCCCTCCTTTGTGTGAAGTTAGTACTTTTTAAATCCCAGATTTTTATTTCATGCATAAAGAAGGGGGAGATATTAAATAATTTATGGACTTCATGGATACTCATGAAAACATTAGATGATAGAAAGTGCCAGAGGTGGGGCTGGGGATGTAACTCAGGTGGTAGCATGTTCACCTGGCATGTGCAGGGCGCTGGGTTCAATCCTCAGCATCACATAAAAATAAAAAAATAAAGATGTTGTGTCCACTGAAAACTAAAAAATAAGTATTAAAAAATTCTCTCTCTTTCTCTCTCTCTCTCTTTAAAAAAAAAAAAAGAAAGTGCCAGAGGTAAAAAATGCACCAAATGTTAATTTGTTACATATATTAAAAGGTGCTCTAAAAATTAATATTGCACATTTCTAATTTATCTTGTAGAATGTATCATTTTAAAAAAACTAAATTCTTCTGTGTCAGTAAATCTTGTTCTTCTGTGACAATTTTTGTTCTGATCTTTTGTTTTACATCTAAGTTATTTCTAAGCCATTAGACAAGTCTCAGCAAAGTCATGATATATGGTTACTCTTATATTAGATGAAACAATTTAGTGTAATTCAAAGGTAATGGAATTAATTCCTAATATCTACCAATATTAAATATAATGAATAAAACTTGAGCAAAGGTCTCCTTTCCTTCTCTTGATTTATCTTTATCTTGATTTAATTTTATTGACTCGGTTAGCTTCAAAAATCATTCAGACAGTTGGAAAAAGAATGACAATCTAATTTGTGAAAATTTGAATATGTTACAGTATTGATATTAAAGTGGGTACCATGAATGTTGATTAGAAAATATTAGAATGTTTTATAAAGTAGATATCAGTACTGCTATTAAATAAAATGTCTTCTGGTAACACTAATTCTCAGGAAACATTTCTGGGTTTATTCTTAATTTTGAAAATAACATTTAAAAAGGGTCGTTTTAGTTTTTATTTTAAAAATTGGAATTGGGCTGGGGATGTGGCTCAAGTGGTAGCGCGCTCGCCTGACATGTGTGCGGCCCGGGTTCAATCCTCAGCACCACATACAAACAAAGATGTTTTGTCCACCAAAAACTAAAAAATAAATATTTAAAAAAATTCTCTCTCTCTCTTCCCCCCCCCTCTTACTCTCTCTTAAAAAAAAAAAAAAACATTTTGCCACTTTTCCACATTAAAAAAATGTTAAGGGCTCTCAGCATTTCCTTAATTAATGTTTCATATGTATGTCATATTGTACTACTAACATTCATACACAGTCAAAAAACAATATATGTAAATTTTATAAAATGATATCTAAAAAGAGAGACAAAGATCAGCTTTAGAACTAAAACACTTTACCTAAGAGCCCTGCCTTACCTGAGATAAGGCTTGCCTCCTACCTTAGAGCATGTGAAAATAACTTCAAAGTAGGCCAGATTTCAGTAAATTTAAAGTTATATTCAAAGATTAATTTAGTGAAAAGATTACTGTGATCTCATGTAAAAGTATAATGTATAACTCATCCAAGGTTCAAAACGATATACAAGCTAAATATGTTTTTATTATTGTTAATTTCACTTTATATTTTCATAATATTTCATCACATTTTCATAAAAAAAATGTGACCACTACACTCAGAGCAACCAAGATACCTTTACTGTGCCAGTGTCTGATTAACACAAAGAGAGAGAGAGGAAAGTGCAAGAGAGAGAGAGAGAGAGAGAGAGAGAGAGAAGGAATAAAAGAGAGGAAAACTGTGAAAGGGAGAATGAGAGACAGGAAATGTAAGAGAAAAAGGAGAGAGCAAGAGAAGAGGACCTGGCAAGAGAGAGTTTTTATAGCCAAAATCTGATGGGCTTTCTGGATCTGCAAGCTGCCTTGTTGGTGTACAATGATTGGATCATACAGTAGATGTTAAGTACATGTTGTGTCCGCCGAAAAAACTAAAAAATAAATATTAAAAAAATTTCTTTCTCTCTCTTTCTTTAAAAATAACTGGAATTGGTTTTCATGACCCTAAATATTTCATTTTTGTATACACTTGGTAAATATTCCACTGACATTTATACATTGTAGATATAAACTGCCTTGAGTGTAAATATCTGTCTGTGATCAAGACTTTAGTTAGATAGTAGTTTACTTCAGACTGGGACCATTCTCAAGTTTGGTGGGAAAAAGTCTCCACAGTTTCAGTAGTTGGGATTGAGTTGTCTTGTGAGAGGTTCTGTAATTTTTGCATTACATATGAATATGATATATTGGGGAAAATGTTTATTCTTAGATTTGTATATTATGATAGTATGTAAGTAGGTATTAGTAAAATTCCTTGTTCTAACAAAATAAGTGTGTAACATCAAATTTCTGACTGATGGAGTGAGTCTTGAGAACCAAGCCCACACCACACACACACACACACACACACACACACAGTCTTATACAATGGTGCTGTTTTCACAAGAGTAAAGACTCAGTCTTTGTGCAAATTATTAGAGATATATTCTAACAATTCTATTAGCAATTGGATAATGTTTAAATGGAGAAGTAAGCATTTCTGATAGTATAAATCACTTAATTGGAAAATCTGATTTGAGTCTATGTGTGATTTATCAGTAACCATAAAGTTTTCTGTTATCTGAGTTACATTTGATCATTACTGGTATCATTTATGTGGAGAATTTAACATTTCACTGGTATGATGAAGCTTAAT